>NW_018250925.1:28089-37447 GCF_001263595.1 Phalaenopsis equestris
ACTTTTAATTGTATATATCTCAACTATTTTCGTGTCATGACATATCATTGGGTTCCTTCTTATTTTGCTCGAAAGTAATGTAACTCTTTTCCTTTGCTCGAATGTGGCCTCGTCAGCTAGGTATATGACTTCTTCCTTTTGACTCGCTCATGCACAGGCTTCTTGCTTCACTTTTTTTCTTATTTCTTTTTCTCTGCTCTGTTTCTTGGTTCTCTCTGTTTGGTTTGAATGAGGCAAAAGAGGTTTTTATCTTTTAAACACTGATGATTAATCAACCAATGCACCAATTTAATTTTCTATATGATTATTACTATTTCCCATCCATGTAAAATTTCATCCTTGAAATTTTCATATAATTATTTTTTTATGATTATATAATTTATTATAAATATTTTCAATGTCCTATTAGAGTTTTAAGTTAATCATGTTATTAACTCTTTCATCAATGTTGTATTATTTAATCATAAACTGTGTTCTGGCACAACTTTTATCACGACCCGGCCTAATACTTGAAATTAACCAAAGCGGGTACAGACAATCGGAACGTGAATCATATTTTTTTTTATTTTTCATTTTCTATAACTAACAGTTTATATCCAAAAGAAATGAAAGAGCCCAAAAAAAAATTAATTAAAGTAATACAGTTAAATTTATCAAATTTCTAGTTGTCCTTATTTTTTATGAACATTTTATATATTATTCAACTTTTAATCAAATGATTAATCCTGATATTATTAATATAAAATAAGAGTGAGTGCATCTGCTTCTAAACTATGCTAATGTAATGAAAAGGGGATGAAATGCATGTTTGTCAGAAATACCATAAATCAATATAAAAATATTGTACAATTTACTTTTTTAAATATTGTAAGCGAGAAGTTGGTAGTTAAAGGAGGGAGATGAATCGAACAGAGGGAAGAGGAAGTGAGGGGACAGAAGCTAGGAAGGTGAGTTCGCTTTATAAAAACTCGCGACGGGATGAAATTACTTACCTACAGAGAGAAGAGAAGAAGCATCGGCGAGTAGAGGGATGCGAGAGTTCTTGGCGTTGGTTCGTACAGAGGAAGGGGCAAGTATGCGTCTGAAAGTAAGGGCTACGACTGGGCCCTAGCAAACTATCAAAGAAAAAGATAGGAAAAAGAATCAAGTAGAGAAGGAAGAAAGGTTTGAGTTCGTGCCCTCAATCCGAAACCTGTGTGTGAACGTGTTCGAGCAAAGGTTGAGTTCGTGCCCTCAATCCGAAACCTGTGTTTGAGCATAGGAGAATGGAAGAAAATTTCATGCGGGGCGAGCTTGAGGGAGATCCCCCGTGTGATTTCGAGAAGAGGTGAGGGTAGAGCTCGTTTGTTAAATTAATTTAATAATAATAATATATCAATGTAATTGATAATAATAATAAGTAGAATGCATAAAGTAAAATATGGAAATTTACAATGTGAATATTTAATTAAAATAATTATTTATTTTAAACTTTTGTATTATGAATATTATATTTATGTTAGGTTTTCACTTTGGAAGATTTATCGTCAAGGAAAATTTTACCGAATTAAGCGTTATCGAGGTGAGTACTTGTACTCTTAAATAACAATATTAATTTGTTTATTCTCAAATATGTTTGTAGTTGATGATATTGTTTGCGTTTTATTTTTATTGAGATATTATTTTCTTTATTGGTTATATTGTTATGGATGTTGTAGCTACTTGTTGATCTGATGTTTGTAGTGTATGTTTTGTATAGTTTTTTGAATTGAATTGGATGAATACATATGTTTATGATAATTGCTTGTATGCGCATGACTGACTATAATGGAGCACCCCTCAATAGTACTTGTGATGGAACACTAATGTGCTCGTGCAAGTAAATGAAAATGATATTGATATTGATGTGTCTTAAACGACAATTTTAGACGATGCCTAAGGTGACGGTTGTATAGATAGGAAATGATATTGATATTTTATTGATATAGATTCATTTGAATAACATGTTTATATTGATTTATAAAGATACTTAACTTGCATACATATTATTCTTTCATTTTTCTTATATTACTGTAGTTTTGAAATATAAAAATTCACTAGTTTTCTTAGCTCACAATTGTTTTAATTAAGGGTGCGTTTGGGGAAGTTTATTCACATTGGTGGCGTTTTGAAAACGCCACCAGCTATTTGAAAAACACGTTTAACCGGCTTTTTTAAATAAGTCTTTGGCAATTTTACATTAAACGCGGATTGCAAGTAGAATCCCGCGATCCGCGTTTCATTCGAGCGAAAGACAACTCTCACCCTTCGCACGGATCTCTCGACACAGCTCGCCTTCTCCTCTGCCTCCTTCTCTCGCGCGGATCTCTCGCGATCCCTTCCCTCCCACGTCGCTCTTTACAGAGACCACCGAAACTCCCATCTTTCTCATCCTTCCGCACTGCTCCCACCAAGGTAAGTACCGTTCCCTACCTCCTCTTTGTTTCACTTCATTCCTCTTCGTTCATCCTGAAATATCCTAATCAGGTCCTCGAAGCTCCTCTGAAATCTCTAGGGCAAAGCGAAACATTCTGCTCTTCTCGCTCACAGCTTGTAGTGCTCGAAAGGATTCATGTCTGCCTCTGGGTAAACTTTTAACCCTTGTCCTGACCTCCAATTTTTCTAGGGAATAAATTAGGAAATACTGCAATGATTTTTTGTGCTTTGTTTCTGGTTCAAAGCTTTCCATCCAATAATCTAAAACATTGGAATAGATTTTGCAATGCCACAATAGTTGTAAGTGCCTTGTTACTGTTTAAAGCTTTTCATCCAATGACCTTAAGGCATTAGAATAGATTTTATTCATAGATTGGTGTTAATGCTCTTGCTAATCTAAAGAATTTTGTTCATAAATAGAGCTGAAGAGATTCACTTGCTACTTTCAGTTTCTTCAGCTCCTCATGCATATATTCTTCTGTTTGAGTTTACTTTCTTCTTAAATTTAAATTAATTTATTTTAAAATTAGTTTAAAATGTAAAATATTGATTATAATTTATGTTACACATAATTTAAAATTAATTTTTCCAAAATTAATGTGTGAATGGTCTTTCATCTACAAAAGCTTCAAATAAGTTGTTTTACAAACGCATAAACCCAACAACTAAACAGTTTATCCAGAATAAGGGCGGAATAATCATTTATCCAGAATCAGCTGTTTTTGAAACGCACAAACAAAACAACTAGCCAACTTATCAGGATAAACTGCTTATCAAGATAAATCGAATAAACTACAGCTACCCCAAAAAGACTCTTAATGTATAATATTTTTCTAGGCTCTCTTACAACCTGTCCAATAGTCTTTTTATTAGAACTAATAATCTTATATCCCATATGTGGTTTGGCTTGACAAACAATTTCAATTTGTCTCTCTTGGGAGCATATCTTGAAAGAAAAATAATTTCTCACATTATGAATTCAATCTTATCCTAAAATAATTGTTTCCTTCGAATATTTTATGATACTCTTGAGATATAAAAGTCAAGCAATAAATGTCAAGACAAATCCATTTCGGTTATTTTCTCAATTCCAATCGAATGCAACTGGATATAGTATAGTATGAACTGGCGATCATAACATATGTGGATAATACTAAGCTAAGTGTTGTCGAGATGAGAATGATTAGGTGGATGAGTGATTTTAAACTTAGAGACAAAATGCGAAACGATTATATCTGTGATAGAGTTGGTGTAGCTCCAGTGACGGACAAAATTAATGAGTCGTCTTAGATGATTTGGTCACATTAAGCGTCGACCATCTGATGATCCGATTAGAAGAGTTGATGTTTTAGATTCGACTTATGTTAAGATAGACAAAGGTAGACCTAGGAAGACTTGCGCTTATTGTATAAAAAATGATCTTAATTTATTAGAATTAAATGAAAATATGACACTAAATAGGACGCAATGGAAAAAAAGGATTCATGTAGCCGACCCCACTTAGTGGGATTAAGGCTTTGTTGTCGTTGTTTTACTTTTGAGATATAGATCCATAACTATTATTCATTTGACAATTTTCTCTAGAATGTAATAATAATGTTTTAAAATTTTAATTTATATATGGTATCGATCTTATTGTTCCTTTAATTCAAATGTGTGATCAAACTAAATTATTGAAATTAATTTATAAATTTTAATGTACTTTAATAACATTTTACTAAAAATAATTATATAAATAAAGCATAAAATCGATAATGCCTTACCTTAACATTCAGTATATGGCTTGATTTGCCTCTTTCTTAACATTCATTATATGGCTTGATTTTCCTCTTTTTAGCTTGCACATGCATTGTAAAGCTTTTTTCAATCTTCATAACATTAATTAACTTGTCTCTTATTGCTATCTTATATCTAAAATCTCACTAAAAAACCCTAACAAAAGCTTGACTTTGGCTTTATTTGCACGGATGTCTCTCCTGTCTTTTTTCTCCTTCGGCTATGACACAAACCCACTCTCTAGCGAAAAACGATGTGCTGATCCCATCTTCATATTTGGAAGCCAGTTGACATCACCCTAGTGCTTCATCACATTCAACTGCTCAATGTCGCATCCTCCAACAAGCTTTCGTCTCTTATCATCTTCTCCTTCTTTGCGCACAGTGGCTCACTCCTTCCTCCAGCTTAAACACGCATCATAGGCGCTCGATTCTTCTTCTTCTCCTACACATGAAACCGTTTATGCTCCTCTTCTTCCAAGATTCGTCTCTCGCATGCCATAGACACACATGAGTCGTTAAAACTATCGAAACTAATACCGACTCCTTTTTTTGCTCAAATGTGACATTGTCAGCAAGGTATGTAACTTCTTTTCGACTCGCTCACACATGTGTTTCTTCCTTCACTTTCTTCTTTCTTCTTCTTCTCTTGTCTGTCACTCAGTTCTCTCTATTTGGTTTGAAAGAGGTGAAAGAAGCATTTATCTTTTAAATACTGACAATTAATTATATCATTATTACGATTTCCCTCTTTTTTTATGATTATACAATTTATTATAAATTTCTTAGATGTCATATTAGAATTGTACTTTAATCATCCTACTGGCTCTTATGTCAAGCTTGTATTATTTAATCAGAAACCTTGGTTGTGATATCACTTTTATCACAACCCGATTTGGGGATTATGGATTTAACCAAGATGGGATTTGTCAGTCGGTAAGGTTGTATTTGAGCCAAGTCGACCAGAGTATATCACGATTCGGACTTGGCTTTGTATATTTTTAAGTTATTCATGTTCGGCGTTAGCTTGTGTCGAGTTTTCATATATTGTTCAAGTTTGGCATGTTTAAATTTTTTAGTGTTTGAACTTGATTTGTTTATAGCAAGTGAACGAGTATTTAAACGAGCTAATAAATGAGTAAAATTTTGATGAGTATCAAGATTTTCATATAAAAAATTCAATCAGTAATTTCACAAATCTTAACAAATCTGCAGATTTATTAATTATAAAACAGGATTATAAACTCTGTAAAATGAAAGGTAACTCATGATCTATGATCATATGGTATATAATCTCTTATATTTTAGCATGATCATACTTCCAAGTTTGCCCCAACACTCATATTCAATTGTAGGTATTGTTTTTCTCATAGTTATATGCCTTTGTCCTTTTCCTAACTTTTTGGATAATTTAGTTGTCTTTTATTTTGAGTTGTTCTATTATCCTTATTTTTAATCATATATAACTCATAATTATTGTACTGAACTTTATCAATATCACTTTTTAATCGGGCCGAACTTTTTAGAAGAGTGAAAAGGGGAGAAAACTAGATACTAGAGTTTTTGAGATCCCTGCACGTCGCGTTATGGTTGTTGCCTTCGATTCATGCACGTCGCGTTATGGTCGTTGCCTTCGATTCATGCACGTCCTAGTGACTCGGAATTTTGTATGTCTCAGGGGAAACCTAGAGACTCAAAACTACGAGAGGCTAGAAGGAAATTAAGGTTTGCGAGAGTTTAAATTTAATTTTAATGGACATTTAATACATACCACATAAGTCATGTATTTTCACATCTAACACCTAAACTTCAATAAAATAAATATATAATTAATAATTAATCTAAAATATTATTGATATAATAGTTTATTATTATTAAATCTATAATTAAATAATCTTTTTTTAAAAAATATATCACATATGATATGAGTTATCATCGAGCTTAATATCTAGTAAGTTACTTATTGAACAATAAACGAGTTTGTTCATAAACATAAATAAACAAATTCGATTATGTTTGTGTTTAGTTAGTTTAAGTTCCGAGCTTTTAATAATTGTTCAAGCTTGTTTATTTACTAATTTGAACGAATATGATCGAGTCTTAATCGAGCCGAGTTCGAGTTATTCATTGAGTATATTGGTTCATTTACAACCCTAACAGTCGAACAGTAATAATTTTGTTTTTCTATTTTTCATTTTCTATAACTAGTAGTTTATAATCCAAATAAAATGAAAGAGTCACTAAGAAATTATATTAAAGTAATACAGTTAAATTTACCTTATTTCGATTATGCACATCTTCTATCAATATTTCATTTATTATTCATCTTTTAATTTTTTAATATAGTGCGACAACGAGCTAGAAAATGCATTAGTACATCTACTCTAAACTACATTAATGTAATGAAAATGGAATGATATGCATGCCAGTTAGAAATACTAACAATCAATAAAAGAATTGGACAGTTTACTTTTTCACATTGATAGTTCATAACATTAAATATGTTGTACTATATTAGTAACATGTTTATATCATTTATATCTGCACAACCGTCGCATGAGCACCATTTAAAATATTAAGGTACATCAATACCAATATATTTTTTTAATTACGTGCACGAGTATCTTTGCGTTCCCCTATTAACGCCATAAAAGGGTGAACATAGTCCTAATTAAATATACACATACAATCAATCTATGCAATTCATATCATTTATATGTTTGTTTCATTCAATTCTATCTTTTAATAGGTTTAACATTAGTATTTCATAAATAGATATTCATCGCAGTGATATGACCAACATCTAAATGAGTGCATATGCCACAATTAAATGGTGTAATTTGGCTTAGTAATAGTCAAGCAAGTACGTTGACATCGGATTTAATCCAAACCATAATAGGAAAAACATATCTTATTATCGAAAACAAAGAAGTGGTTACAATCGACACACTCGGAAGGAAAAAGACAAAAACACAACTCAAGCAAAACTACTAAACTGTATCCAAATGGTGGTGGAGGTCAGCTAGGTGGATCAGAATGACATACGAGTGTGGTGGTAACAAATGAATGCAAGTGACAGTGAGAGGCAGGCAAGAACTGCAACGACAACAAGTATGATTGTTGTCCTGGATGGTTACAATGAGGAGTTGGTGTGGGTATCAGCGGAACAACAAGAAGGAAATGTTCCCTGACTGTCCTAAACGGCAGCGACATGATGGGAGGCGGAGTGGAGGTTGGAGGTTGGAGGCTGTAGGAAAACAATAAGACGAAGGTGTTTCTAGGCAGCAACAAAGGTATCTGATGATTGGATAGCGTCGACAATGATGTTGGTGGGTTGGAATTTCAGGGGTAATGAAGCGGCAAGGGCTTTGGGGGGAGGAAATGGCAATGGCGATGGCTGGAATTGTAGAAAACAACCGAAATGTTGTATAGGGCAGCTGTAGCAATGAAGGGCGTGCGGGCAGCGGCATGGGGAGGATGTGGAAGGGAATAAAGAATACAAACATCTTCTAGGTGAACAACTTGTTCACATTCTAATCAAAGTATTACCAGATGCAAACTCTCAGAAATTATCAAACAAACTTGGATTGGAGGGGTTTCATTTATTCTCGAGAGAGTGTGAAAGGCGTTTAAAATTTTCACCAAATTGGATTCACACCGACCAATTATTGTATGCTTTTTTACTTCTAATGTTGCTCATTGATCTTCTGTTGGATCCTTAATGCCCGCTTTATGTGGACTATGTAATTATTTTGTAATTAATTTTTTGACCTATTTTTTTCTTTTCATATTAAATTATTTCCTACGATTGTATAATTATATGCTTGTGAAATACACTCAAATCAATTTTCTCTAATATTTGTCAATTATGATTTGAAAGAACTCATCTAACCAATGAGTTTAACTCACTCTAAAAGTAAATAGTGTTCAACTTTTGAAGATGACAAATTTAAAATAATGTTCTTTTATTTAAGCGTAAAAATGAAAGATCAAGAGAGTATAATTTCACTATAATTTTGGCTTATATATGATTCAACCTACTACACCTTGTTCAGACACTTGTGTACATAGTTGTGGTTTCCAACAAACTGTAATAAATGCTCTACTTCTGAAAGCTAGCATCGGTTCCCTAAAATTCTTATTGTGATTTTTACAATATGAAACCATTACATTCCATAAATGAGCCATCTCTTATTTGAATATGACTATTCGAATTGAAATAAATGAAATTGATATTCTGTATCATTTCAATTACAGAAACCTTTGTAATTTGCAGATTTAAACCAGCAAAGGATTGTTGAGGAAGGAGGGTTAGATGCTCTTCTTTTGCTTCTTGAGTCATGTAAAGATGAGATGATTCAGCGACTCACAGCTGGTGCTATTGCTAACTTGGCAATGAATGGTAACTTTTGGACGAGTATAACTTATAGTGACTTCACTACAAATGAAGGGCTTTTATTATGAAAGTATATAAGTTATCTTTTATAAACTAGATAAGCTTGCAATCTTTTTTAAACTTGAGAATTTTTTATCATAAATTCTTAGCTCTCTAGCCTTTATTTTCTTAATGTTTTTTCCTACATTTTTCATTTACCTTGTATTCATATTTTAGTTTCTATACTAGCAGTTGCTTGCACACATATTTGGCGAACGTGCACACATAATCGGCGAATGATATTGTATGGACTGTATTATCTATTATGAAGGTTATTTGGCGAACGATATTGTATGGACTGTATTATCTATTATGAAGGTTCATATGCATTGTTCTTTTTAGAATGTGTGCTATTGATAATTTTCTACCTTAAGCATCACATTTATGCTCATTTCATTTTAGTTGTGGAACTTCAATGTGGCCTCAAACCAATTTTATGTTATTATTTTTGGTTTTACCTTCTAATTGTACAAGTTAGCTCAATTGATTTTCTCTAATTACTATGAGCATTCATAATTTGCAATTAACCACTTTAAATTACTTTTTCTGGTTAGTTTTATGATCTTCTTCTCTACTTGTTCCATGTAAAGTTTCATCAACAATGAGGTTTGGTAACTTTGTCATTTTTAAGTCTCACCAACATCATTTCTTATTATCAATTTCATTTTTTATTTTATTATATATATATATGTGC
>NW_018250925.1:37496-42889 GCF_001263595.1 Phalaenopsis equestris
TATATATATATATATATATATATATATATATTTGAGAAAGCCCAATAGCTAGTATATTAAAAAAAGTAGGATAGAGATAGGTTGTGTCGGAGGGCCCAAACACGACACTCTGCTTACACGATAACCACCATATGCAAATGGTTCCAAAAAGAGAAAATACAAAAAAAATACATGAGAGACCTAAAGAAAAGAAAAATAAAAAAGTGTCAAAATCAGGAGCATCAGGTAACTAAAGAGCAACCCAATTTTGTCTTGTCTCTGCCTCTAGTTCTAGGGAAGGAACTAGCTAATAAATTGGTGAGATGAGTGTTATTGTCAGTAGTAATCAATGTATCATCCAATAAATTCCCGAGCTCAAGTCAGTCTCCATTCTTCTTCTTCCTCCTGGAATAAACTTGTCATTCCTCGTTCGAAGATTGGCTCGCATGGTCAGTGGATTGGTCTAAAGCGTGTCGGACATGTGTAGGTTGTTGAACATTAGTGCAACTACTTGTACCATCTGATTATTTATCGGATCGAGGGAGCGAGAGCACTCTCGTGTGTCCTTGCATGTAAGTGGACCTCTTCAATAACAGTGAGTGGTATAAGCACATTTGTATCTGTATCTGCAGTATGGTGTTCTTCATCAGGAAATGCGGTGTTAGCAAGGGGGGATCCACAGGCAAATCAGACACCAAATCCTGTCATTTGGGAACTTCCTCCATAGATTGAGCAGATGTGTCCATAGCAATGGGGTCAGACCCCTCTTTGTTTGCTTGAGTTTTAGCTTTCAAGTTTGGATGGAGCCTGTGAAATTTATCAAGTGTAGGCTCAAACATCTTACAGTGGGTACAATAAAAAAGTTTATGTTCCATGACAATTTGTTGTCAATATCCATTGTGAGTTGTGCCCAGCCAGACTCTAGTTAGGTTAAAAGTGGGCATATTTAGTTTCATAGGATCTCCAAGAATGACTCTAATAGAATAAAGAATCTGATGATTAAAAAAATGCAACTTGAGATCAAGTAAACTAATCTATACCAGAACAGTAGGAGACTCATGATTTGGGTCAAAATCAGGAGACCACCTGAGTAACTTCATTGACTTGTCTGCAATGTTGAGATATATTTAAGAGAAAATCCGAGTATAGTCTTCAGCTAGGGTTAACTGAATCAACATGTCTCCCATCCAAAAGTGTCACTTTACACTTGCCTACAAGTTTGAGATCGTCAACACTCCTTCTGATAACTTCCATAGGTGGTTACCCCCACTGAAATTTCTCAATAAGAACGAACTTGGATTTCTTAGTTAGGGTTGAAATTTCTGAATAAGAGAAAAATAATGTTGTTTTCCCACTCTTTCTACTTATCTTCTTAAGAAAAGGACAGTAACTCGTACCATCTCGACATTCCCTATAGCTTGAGGGGAAGACAACAGTAGATTTCACAAGATTATTACCTATCACGTGGGCGAAAGAAACTTTGTTAGGATCAACCGAAGAAGAAGGAAGCGCCATAACGGCGATCCTTCAGAAGCCGAACCCGCGGAAACAGATGCAGGAAGGAAGAGGTAAAGCAGAAGACGAAACAATCGTGAATTGGTCGAAACAGCAGAAGCGAGCGCGATCGGGTCGAAACTATATTAAAAGCCCAAGAGCAATTATATTAAAGAGAAAATGGTACAGATAGGTTGTGTGAGTGGGCCCAAATGGACAACTAACCCACACGGTGCAACACACAAAAAAGAAAAATAAAAACCCAAAAATAGATGGTATATATAAGATCAATCGGGACGACCCAATTTAGTTTTGTCTCTGCCTCTAGTTCTTAGAAGGGAACCAACTAACAAATTGGTGAGATGCGTACCATTGTGGGAAGTAACCAAAGAATCATCCATTAGATTTCTTAGCTCAAGTAGATTTCCACTCTTCTTTGTTCTTCCTGAAAGTGTAGACCTGTCATTCCTCATCCGAAGATTGTTGCTCATTTGGATGAGGTGGTAGTGTTGTAGTAGAAAGATTGTCAACAGCTGTACCTATAATAGGTTCTAGTGTATGTGAGGTATGAGTTGTCGCCTCTACCCCTGATAGTTCCTGAATATGGGGAGCTGCAAGGTTCTCCTGATTATCAGTCCGTGTAGGTAGGGATTCTTCAGTAATATTTTCAATAGGGTTTGAAAGTGTAGGTTGCTCAACAGAGCCATCCAGCTTCATATCAATCGCTGATACAATATTTTCAGGGGGGTCCAGAGGGGCAATTACGTCAGACACCAAATCCGGTCATGTGGTAGTTTTCTCTCTCTAAGTGGAACAAATATGTCGAGAGCAGTGGGGTTAGATTCATCCTTATTCACTTGATATTTAGATTTCAAATTAGGTTGAAGCCTATGACATTTATCAAAGGTATGCCCAAATATCTTACAATGAGAACAATAAGGAGATTTATACTCCATGGTGATTTGTTACCAATATACATTATGAGTTGTGTCCAACCAGACTTTAGTAACATCAAAAAGTAATATCTCTTTCCACAAGTATTTTGGCCACATAAGGTCTGGTTAGGTTGAAAGTGGGTAGATCTATCTTCATCGGGTCCCCAAATATGACCCCAATAAAGTAAAAAATATGATGATGAAAAAAGTGCAGCTTGAGATCAGGTAGACTAAACCATACTATTACAGTAGGATATTCATTATTGGGGTCAAAATTAGGAGACCACTTGAGTAACTTCATTTATTTGCCTACAATGTTAAGATATTTTTTTGGAGAAAATCTGAGTTCTTCAACCATTATTAATTGAATTAACACATATGTCCCATCCATAAGTCTCATTTTTCACTTTCCTGCTAGTTTGAGATCATCAAAACTTTTCCTGATAACTTTCATAGGTGGGTGGTCCCACTGAAATTTTTCAATAATAGCGAACTTGAATTTTTCAGTGAGGGTTGAAATTTCTAACTTGGAGAAAAAAGTGTTGTTTTCTCACTTTTTCTAATTACATTCTTAATAAAGAGGCCGTCACATGTACCATCATGATACTCTTTATAAATAAAGGAAAAGACAACCGCCAACTCTACGTGAGGATTACCCATCACGTGGGCAAATGAGGCTTTGTCAGGTTCAACTGCAGAAAAAGGAGCTCCATCACATTAGGGAAAAACCCTGCCAAGTCGAGCAGAGGGCAAAAAAGTCAAAGACGGTCGGGGCGAAGCCGCAGAAGTTGAACAGCGAACAGGCGCAACTCGACGAGTTCTACGAAGACAAACAAAACAGCCGTGCAGAAGACGGAGCCTCGACGAAGGTCAAAGAAGACGGCGGAACAGAGGAGCCGAAGCCCTTCGTCGTCGGACAGAACGAAAAAATGGCGCGAATGCATTAGGAGGGTAGACGACGTGCGAAACTGCCGAACCTTCGTCGTCGAGTACGAGATGACCTTCGTCGTCGAGCACGACGAAATCAATGGATTGAAAACCGAAGGATTCAACGCAAAGAATCACCGTCTAGCGAAACCCTAGAAGAGCTACCCGCCACCGACGCCATTTTTACTCTGTCCTAAGTTTGTGCACGTGAACTTTGTTTTTTTATCACACCGCGAAATAGGTAATATGAAATGCCTTCTCTAAGGATTTTTTTTTTTTTTTCATTTCTGAGCACAGTAGCATGAATTTTTTTGTGAAACAGACGGCAGTTTGGAATGTTTCGAGTTAGACTTGCACAACATTATGTCCAATGTTCATCCTTTTTTAAGCAATTTTGATGCTTCAGATATATCAGTGCAAACCATCTCGTGAAAAGGGCGACATTTGAGTGATTTTCATTTTGGTCAATGTATTTTGAATCAGATTTATGCAACACTACATAAGTCCATCTTTAACATGGCATTTGAATAAATTATTTGTTGGATACTTGTTGAGATCAATACGAAGTTGATTTAAGATAAGTTGGGGACTATGTGATATTTAATTTATTTAATGTGAAGGATATTATGAAAGACTATGAAGTAATCAAAAAGTGGTAAAATAATTTCTATAATACTCCAACACGCTTTTAATTTTTTCATTTAATTTAATTTGAAATAAAAATATGGCACTTAATAGAACGCAATGGAGAAAAAGGATTCATGTAGCCGACCCAACATAGTAGGATTAAGATTTTGTTGTTGTTGTTGTTGTTGTTGTTGTAATTTGAAAGGCCAGTCATCATATCTCAACTTACATCAAACACTATTATAAGCAAATTATTAATGTGTTACTATGCTATAAAGTTTATATTTGAATACATGAATACTTTAAAATTTTAATATCAAACTTAGTAAATACTAATTTGTAATAAGTAAACCTATATTACTAAATATAAAACTAAAAAGATTGTTATTTGAATTTTCTCATTTGGAATTACCTTTAATTTTTTATTTTCCTTTTGCTAATTAGTTTATATGGCAAAAACATTATTAGAACTACTATTTTTTGTTAAATGGTAACATGAAGTTTATGGATTTTGAAGTACTCACCCTTTTCTTACATGATTTTATGTGTATATAGGTTTTGCCTTGCATAAAATATTTTTCCCACAATCAATTTTTCATGTGCATTTATTATTTGCCATTATATGTACATTAAGCGGGAGGAGGCATGAACATTTGTTCTTTCCAAAATTTTCCTTTGTGTCTTTAGTTTTCATTTTTTTTTAATATTTTCTGTGTTTTATGAATGTCTGATTTTTCATATAGCCTTTGTGTTGTTGAATGAGTGAGATTTGTCTAGAATTTTATTTTTCTCTCAAAGCATTTGAAGTGTCTAATGTTTATATAAACATTAAATTGTTTGGGAGAAAGACACGTGTTGACCTCATTTTGAGGTCATTACTCTTTTTCTTAGGATCCTAGGATCTAGCTCTAGGGATTCCTATTAACTATCTTAGAAAACTAGTATTGGAATCCATCCCCTTAGAAATTCTAACCACCTATTTCTCTTGTGATGTCCTACATTGATGATCTCAAAACCATCGTCGTATGGCCGAGTGATTAAGGACTATCATGTGGAGACTCAGGGAGAAGTTCTCAATAGGATCTCAAACCCTAAGAAAACCTCTTCAGGACTTTATCATCACACACACACACACACAAAATACATAAAATTCACTAAGTTGCACAAGATCGGACTAAAATTGAACTTAAATAATGGGTGAAAATGTGAACTTCTCCGGACGACCTCTGACGACAAAATAGATTGCGCCAACGCGTCCGGGACATCAATTTTAGAAGAAAAGACACCCATATTGCTATAATTTTTTACACAAACAAATTGCACGCATATCAATGAATTCGTTAAAACGACATCCGACGACGAAGCGTTAAACAACATTATTTCAAAGACATAAAACCAAACAATAGGATAGTTGGGAAATTACCAGGGTTT
>NW_018250925.1:47535-62967 GCF_001263595.1 Phalaenopsis equestris
CCGCCGATTCGCCGGAGGCTGCCGGCGAGAAGATTCAGGCGAGATCCCCGGCGGGGATGGGGAAAGGTGGGGAGGTTTCATTTTGGTGGAATGGGATGAGGAGAAAGTTAGCTATTTGCGCTTGCAAGAGAAATAGGTATAAAGAGGAGGAGAGCTAGAAATAAATTTAGACCAGTTATTATGGCAAATTTTCATTAAATACTTAATGAGGATTAAAGCCTAAAAGTATATAACCAAGCACAATTCACAACTCTGTTATTTTATTTAAAGCATATAAACAAAATTAAAAAAAAAGGGTCCATTTACATACACACCATTCAATTCCTATTTATTTATATATCTAACACCTATACTTTATTTCTTATATTTATAACACCTAAAATTTTCTTATTAACTAAAAAATATCATTATCTTAATTTTTAAATTTTAAAAAATATATTTTTCATGCATTGATAAAATGGCATATATGTGTCAAAAATTAAACTTTAATAATTAGATACATGAATACATAAAAATTAAACCCAATCATTTAGCATACTTCCTAACGAAATAGATATTATTAAAATATAAGCGATTTACACATAATAACATAAAAAATTATATGTTTATAGATTTATTATCTAAACTTTATTTTATTTGTCATTTTTTAATTTTAACAATATATAAAAATATCATTGATATTTGCTTATCTAAAATAAAATATTCCTTTTTATGTATACATTTTATAAGCATAAAACTTAGGTATTAGACATATAATTCCTTAAAATTTTATAAAAGAATTTTTATTGTAATGGAAAATATTATTTTTTTTTTCCTAAATAGCTTTTGAGGAGTGGAAGGACATGAGGAAGCAAAATGGGTGGCGCACTTGCTCAGAATTCAAAGCTCGTTGGAGTCTGGACTGAATGGACGGAATGAGGTCCCAATGCAATAAAATAAAATTATTGATTTGTGTAGGTGATTTACGTACATACCACCTAATTCTTCCAAATTTACATATTCAAACACCTAAATTATGGAAAATACCACTTTAACTTTTAGAAATTAGATAAACATTTTTATTATTTCATCATCATAAAAGATAAGACGAAATTCTCGTGCTAGACTTATGGAAATTAATTTAGATTCATGTCGTGTCGGCAATGCATGGTAACTTGTCGGCCAAACAAGTCAACATGTACGTCTACAAAGTGAAAAAGTAAAGACGTTCAGGTCATTTCACATGTATGTGCTTCTTTACAGCTATCATTCCCTCGCCTTTTTGTGGGGTTTTATTTTCATTATTTAGAACATACGACCTTTCAATAGAAGAGAAATTGTCCAACATCTCAACCATAACTCTAATGAAGTTAAAGCGTAAAATCTGATCTTCATTTATCTAATGAACTCATTCTTCCAACAAAAACTAATTTTGAATATTAAATAATGGTTAGTTTTTAGGATTGGGTTCTCAATTTACCAACTTCTTTGTCTAGAATCTATAGTGACCCGCATTTCAACCATTTTCGGAAGCACGTCCATTGTCGACATATTAAGCCAATTCTGAGAAAATATATTTCCCCAACGATATGTCAACGGAAAGAATTAGGCGTGTCAAATAGGATTTATAGGTCGGGTAAAGGTTTGACGTGAAATTAACTCAACTCGAAACTGTTTGACCTGAACATGATCCAAATATTAAATAGGTCAGAAAGTCTAACCCAAACTTGGCTCGTCTCCAACCTGATTGGCACAAATTTGAGACATGTATCTCATTTATTATATGCTTAAAAGCTAATTGGGCTAAGTTCGGTTCAATTTTCAGTTAATTTCAAATCAAGTTGGAGTTAATTTTGTGTTGGTGGGTAAAATTCGAGTTAACTTTGAGTTTGTGGGTCAATGTCAACTTTATGGTTTAACTCGAACCCAGTCTGAAATTTTAATCACGCTGAGATTTTTAACATGAACTTGACCGAAAAATAATTTGGGTCAACCTGAATCCTAATTTCTTGAGCCGAGTTTGCATCGAGTAGGTGTGTCAACCAAATTTCTGACACCCTTCGAAGAAATAAATAATTTTAGTATGATGGATATAAAATAGGGATGTAAATATTGTGATTCTTCTTCTATTTCCTTTTAACTATTGACTATATATTTACATAATTATGAAATTGAAATATACATATAAATTAGCCTATACAAACAAATCTAAAATACTAACAATTCTGTTAAAATGATTAGCCTAAAATATTGGGTTAATATCAACTTTTAAAACCATCTTAATCTCCTTCAACTGCTCTACCTCAAGACCAGAGCTGGGATTAAAATATCAATGAAAAAAGCTCCATCACCAAATGCTTTTTAATTGAAAGACATTTATCTTATCATAATATTGAAACATCCAATACAAGAAATTATGAATTATATTTACAAATATACCTTTCAAGCAGATCGATTAAGGGTCTATTTGGGGCAGTTGCAGCTTATTGAATTATTTGATTAAAAATGAACTGTCGATAAACTAGGTGCGATGACAACTACAAATTTTTATTTTTTTGAAAAAGTCAGATGACAACCAGAAAGCTGCCACCGCACCTAAACAAGTGCGGTGTGAAAATGTTGTTTTCAGCGTTTTTTGAAAACACATAAGCTGCCAAAACACAATTTACCCAAATAGGTCAGGTGCGTTTTCAAAATGTCACCGCACCAAATAGGCTGCCCCAAACAGTCCCTAAATCCACTTATATCCTCTACTTTATTCACATAACAAAGGCACAGCTAATTTCATGATTTGGGGATAATATTTACAGAATTACAGGCTTTTAATATTTATCATAAAACCCATACTGGTATACTTTGAAATTCTCATGGCCTTTGACCTGGAGGAATAGGATGCCGGTTTTGGTCTGGTGGCGGCGGCGAACAATGTGGACGTCTCCGCGGCGCTGTCACTGCTTCAGGAATCGTTTTATCCCCAACTCCATTTATAGCATCGAAGGAATTGATTATATCTACATAATTGAAGAGAACACAGAATTAATTTACTAAAAATTCCTTTTTTCCGTGAGAAATTTAAATAATGATAATAATAAAAACAATTTATCAAATATTTCACCTGGTTTGAGTTGTGATTCTGTGATAATTCTAGCTTGAATTGGAGGGGAAAACAAAGAGGAGAAAAGCAGAGCAACAATGGCGAAAGCCAGGGTGTTGAGAGGCCCAATACAGTTCTTCATATTGCCAAGGCTTTCATGGAGATTGAAGGAGATGGTACTTTTATTTATATATAAATCTATACATATATATATGATAAATCGTTGTTCATCGATCCAATCTTGAGATTCGTGTTGGTATTATGATGTGTGGTGATCACAATGATGATGAATTCCTTATCTTAATTTTGTTTCACTTCAGTTAAAGGCAATTAACATTGAACGGCTGCCATCGCATGCCTTCGCTCTTTCTGATATGTATATATATATTGGTCTTTACATGCATACCACCCAAATTTTATATATTTACACATGTAACCATTAAACTTTGTGTTTACATTTCTACCGCCCAAATGTCTTATATCACATAAAAAATACCACTGTTATAATTTAAAAAATGGCAAATACACATTTCCATGTATGTGTAAGGTGACATCTAAGAATTAAAAGATTATATGTTAGATGTATAAATATATGGAAATGGAATGGATTTAAATTTAATTGGGATAAATTTTATTTCAATAGATTCATTATATCTTTAAAATGTAGCAGTTGGATCCCCTGAATTTAAACAAATATTGATTATTTTCCAACATTCACGTCAAATTTTCACCATGCAAAGGAAACACACCAACAGACTTTGATTGATGCATGAATTGTGTAATTGGTAATAGTCTGGTATTGGTGGGCTTCCAATGTTGATAACATAATTAGCATTAGATTTATTTTAATATGATTTAAATTATATAATAGTAATTCAATATTTTTTTTACTAATTCAATATACAATATTGCAATTCATAACATTAATTTTTTAATACTTTGAATATGATTAAACTTTTAGGATATAATTTTTTTAATTAAATTATCATCTTTAATCTATATATACTATTTTTGGTCATTCAATTATAATAAAAAAACTAAAAATTGATCAAAATTAGAACCCGGCAGTTTATAAAAAAATATATATATCAAATCACCTGTTCAAGCATTAGTTCTATGCAAAAGCAGATTTGAACCTTGATCGAACGACTAATTCAAGGGGTAAATTGGTTGGTTCTATTCGATTTTTAAAACAGATTTAGTTTTATACTTCATATTTGGAAGAGATTTTCTAACCTCTTTTTGACAGCTTGCCTTCAATGTCAGTGGAGACATGGGATATCCATCCATATATTTTAAAGTTTTCATTTTGACTTTTAAATGACGGGACTTTTTAGTTAATTTGGGTTTATAAATGAGCTAGTTATTCTTATGTCAAATTGTCGTCTTTTAACCATTATCACCATACCACAGTTGTTTATCTCTATCATTAGAATCCGACCAAGCATTCAACATTATCGGGTAGCCATCATTCAGTCGCTACCATCAAGCCACCATCAAATCACCATCGTCATTTATACATCAACATCAAACTTCCACCGCCCAATCACAACCATTGGATCGTGTCATTTGTTGAAGAATGTATAGCAGCCATTATCGGACAACCAAGAGTGAGTCAATCTTATTTGACCACTTTCATCACTTATCCCCACCCTTCAACTCATTGTCGCTTGTCTACAAGCATCAAACTTTCATCGTCTAACTCTTGTTATTGGACTTCCACCATTGGTCCATCAATATAAAATCACCATGACACGTCTACCATCATAAAAAAACCATCGCCCAAACTTCATCGTTATATCACTATCTACCATCCACACCATCAGATTGCTTCTTTTATCAACCACAATTAGACTATTATCACAGTAAGCCCATCACCATTCTCAAGTAACTATTATCCAACCTTTATCACTGAATCACCATTTAATTCTAACTTCAGTCCCACCATATCCATCGCTTATCTATGATTACATGACTATAAGCACCACATAATTATTACCTAATTACAATCAGCATATCACCAACATCCAACTATAGGCACCAGAGCTTTATCACTTGATTATGGTCCCCATGACCACTGTCACTCGCTTATAGTCACTGACGATCAGCTATAGCCATTGGGACTCTATCACCAGACTATAACAACCCAATTTTCATTACCAATCTAAGGTCATTAGACCACCATCGCTTTTTTATGAGTTCCTCATTGCTCAATTGCAAGCACCCAATTCTGACAACTCGCCATGATTTTCCAACTCTAGGCACCCAATTATGATTGCAGGCATATGATGAATGCTTGACCTAGTCACCCATTTTTTATTACATGATCAATTATTAAAACTCCATCGCTCAACTACCATATGTCATCTAACTACAATCTCTTGTTTGTCATTTCTTTACCTCTATTTCCCATACGATCATCTGAATACTGACACCCAACTACGACCATCCAACCTATATTGCATGATCATAGTCATCTATCTGCATTTGTTCATGTCTATGACCCCCAATTTTGATTGCAATATCACAACCACATTTCTTTGATCCCCAAACATATCACCCATCTACAATTATCAAAACTCCATCGCTCAACTACATTCAATCTCTTCTCTATCATTACTTGACCTCTATTATCCAACCATGATTATCAAACTACTGACACCCAACTATGATCATCCGACCAATATTGTTTGATCATAGTCAATTTTTTGCAATTGCTCAACTTCCTTTGCCCAACCACATTTTCCTATCTACATATGTCCAATATCAGCCATGTGATTACTATCATCCGACCATAATCATTCGACCAGAGTCATCCAACCACATTGCATGGCCACATTTGTTTGTCTATGGTTGCTCAACCTTTCTCATCTGGCCACACTTTTTTGTTTTTCATAAACTTTGTTGATTTATTATGATCATCCAACCACAAATTTCATCAATAATTACTCGACCTTCATTGCTAAATTATAGCAGCCTAAAAATCACAATCTTACGTCTAAAGTTATCTAATCGTTGTTGCTCAAATACACTCACTTGATAATTACAATCACATGAAGGGCGTCATTGTAATCTATGACACACTAGTGAAATTACTTCGCCTGTACCTTACCCTCTTTATTTTTTTCTGGGTCTAATTATGATAATTTTTTATGATTATTTCACTAAACAAGCTTATATACATAAAGAAAAAGAGGACAAACAATGCAAAAATAAAAACTGCGACAATAGAGTTCGAGCTTTCATTGTCTAAAATAAGTGAAGTACTCAAAAGCAAATTAATGGTATGGGTAATGTTGTAATTTAATTCTGAATCGGAATACAAGAACATTTAATCGAGCTTAGGCGTGGTGAATATTTTAGTTTTGGGGCCACTGGGGTTGTTATGATTAGGCTCCGGCGCTGGTGGCGAAAACTCAATTTCCCTTGCTAGCCTCCTGAGCCCATCTGTTGCAATCAAGCCCACGTTTTCTGCAGGAAGAACAGAATTTAATTTAAAGAAGTAAGAAGGGGCGGGCGTTTTCATTAAGACACCACAAACATTAGAGCCCCCTAATAGAGAGAAAATATTGCGATCTGGACTCCGTCGGGATAACGACGGACACATACATTCGAAATTTTTTCTTTTTTTTTCTTTGGGTGTATCATGTCCGTTGTCTGGAGGCTGCTTGCACACAATATTTTCTCCCTAATATTAGGGTTTCACCTATCGGGACACTGCAAAAAAGCATAATGTTGTACTTGTTGTATATGTTTTACATGTTATACTCATTATATTTTATACAATATTCATATATTCTTACATCGAATTCTACACATAATATTCTCTGTCAATACTGCGAGATAATTGGGATGTCATGGAATGAACATCCAAGAAAAGAAAAAAAAAATTTTGTTACGTAAAAACAAATTTCAATGCAAATATCACAATTAAATTTATTTTTTTCGGTCTGGGGATGGTGAGACGGTTCATTAGTTTGAGGCTATTTTTGTACCTAGTTAAGCAAGTTTAATTTTTATAATTATTTTTATATAATAGTATTTTAATTTTGTTATTAGTTGAATTCAAGTTGGTTGAAATGGAGGAATGCATCGGGTCTATTGTGTGATTGAAAATGACCGCTTAGACTGAGGAAAATTTTATAAGATGGTGATGAGATCTGCAATGCGTAATGGTTGTTGCAGAGATGAGAATGCTTAGGAGAATGAGTGAGTTGACATCTAGAGACAAATTTACTGAGAAATGAATATATTTATGATAGGGTTGGTGCAATTCCACTACTCCAGTGGTAAACAAGATTAGATAGAGTCGACTTAGATTGTTTGGTCACATTAAATGACAAGCATCTGATGATCCGGTTATGAGAGTAAATGTTTTAGATTCGACTTATGTTAAGAATGACAGAGGTGGATCTAAAAAGATTCGATCATATTGCATAAAAAAATGATCTTAATCTTTTAGAATTAAATGAAAATATGACACTCAATAGGATGCAATTCAGAAAAATGATTCATGTAGCGGACCCCAGTTAAGTGGGATAAAGGCATATCGTTGTTGTTGTTGTTTTTGCTGTATTTAACTTTGTTGTTATTTTAAGCACTTGAGAAAGCAAATTTTAAATAGGTTTGGATTCTAATTTTAAATAGTTTATGTAATATTTTTCAATTTCAGCTGTTATTCAACAGTTTATTTCAGCTAAGGATACTCTTTTTTAATTTTTTTTTTAATATAAATGTTAATTATTCTCTCAATAAATTATGGTTTTAAAATTTTAATTGATATTTAATTTATTCATATATTATTTAATAATTTATTCTATGTGGATACTCTCAGTTTAGCAGCTTATTTTTAATATTAAAAAATATGCTATAAACAATCGATTGTAGGCTTAAAATCCACTTCAAACATTCAAATATTACGTTTATTGTTACATTCAAATATCAGTAATGTTAACAATTGACAAAATTAAAAAAAAAATTACATTTGTTACACGACGGTTGGTTTGCTGCAATGCTTATCATCAATGAGTAAGTTTATGAGATTATGTTATTAGAAACTATTAAATACAGAGAATAGCTTTTAAAGTGAAGTTAATCTCTGTTAACACAAACAATACGAATTTATAAGTGATTTAATAAGTTAACCATATGCATAATTATTCTTAAAAATTAGCAAACCTATTCAAATTTAATTATTTTGTTCCATGAGTCAATTTCAATGTTAATAGATTCATGAGGTATATGTTGCTCTAGTAAATCTTAGCAACTAATGGTTGACAATAATGTTTATCATTCTTCCAAGCAGTTGCACTCATTTAGGGTTGTAGTGTGGCCGGGTTAAGTTGAATAAGTCATGAATTGAACATGTTTTGGTCATATAAGTTGTTCATTTTTACTTAGCTCAGTCTGCGAGCTCTAATATATATGTTCATGCTTTGCTTGTTTTTAAGTTTTTTAATAATTATTCTTGATTTCTGCACAACTTTCTTTACTTTAATTCAACAAGTAATTAAATGAGTTAATAAGTAAGCTGAAATTTTGAATAAGTAATTGATTTTTTATGTAAAGTTATAAAGAAATATTTCTATAAATATAAATAAAACCAATCAAATAAATTTTGAATTAGCATATATTCATATATTTTATACTAATTAAATAAGATGATATATAAGTTGTAAGTAAGTTTTATTATAATCAAATAAAGCAAGTTTATTGAAATAAGAAAATATTTTAGAAGATTCACGGTGGTAGAACGATAGTTTAACATCTTAGTGTTGAACGAAGATCTAGTGCGAACACAAATAAATGAAAAATAGTTGGAGTAGACACCATAATTTTTACTTGGAAAACCTCTAGAAAGAGAAAAAACCACCAGGTCTAACTTAGTCAAAGTAATCTATTATGTAATTGTAGGTACATAGATCCACTCTTCTCTTGAATTAGAGAAGTTGGAATAACAAATATGAAAATAATAGATGTAAAATAGTAGTTTAGCAATAATAGCCATAATTGTGATACCATAATGGTGGTCCTTGGTTGTAATATCAATATTTCACCGCAAAGGCAGTAGTTGGTTGCTATAAATATAGCAGTTGGCTATAAAAAGTATAGTCGATAGTTTTAATAGCGACAGCTGGTCATAGAGTTCATAGTTGAAGCTACAAGAATAGTTGTTGATTACAAAGGTTGTACTTTGTTGCAATAAATGCAGTAATTGGTCATGAAGACTGTAGTTAGTGGTTGTAATAGTATGTTATACAGGTCATAGTTGGAAGTTGTATCATTAATAGTTGGTCAAAAAAGTTGTAGTTTATTGCTACAAAGGAATAAGTTGGGCATGAAAGTTAAAACTGGTGGTTGTAATAGTGGCAGTTGGATATAGAAGCCGAGTAGGAAGTTTTACCAAAATTAGTCGGTTACAAAGGTTGTGGTTGGTTGCTATAAAAGTAATAGTTGACCATGAATGTTATAGTTGGTGGCTACAATAGTGACAATTGACCATTATAGAGTGTGGTTGGAAGTTGTACTAGTATTAGTTGGCTACAAAAGTTATAATTGGTTGCTGCAAAGACATCACTTGACCATAAAAGTTGTACTCGATAATAGTTGTATTTTGTCACAAAGGCAGTAGTTAGAAGTTGTAACAATATTAGTTAGCCACATAGATTATAGTTGGTTGCTGTAATGGTTGTACTTGGTTAGAGAGACCATATTTTGATTACGACAATTGCAAGCAGTGGTCATCGGTCGTTGTCGGTAGGCGGTGATGGCTAACAATGGTTGATGGTGGCCGATGAGTGGTGATAGAAGGTGGACGATGGACAGTGGTCGATTGTGGCCGTAACTATGGAAGCTGGTGTTTACTTATCAAGTCTTTAATACATTTGTTAAGCACAATGGTTGTGTTCATGATATTTTGTTTAGAAATAGGTGTCATTGGCAACAAGTAGTCTATTACTCATGGCGACAGGCAGTGATGGTCGGTTGTGGTCGATGGTGATTGACAAGCAATGGTCGATGGTTGTTTTGCGACTTCGAAGGCCGATAGTTACTACTTGGGTCTTTAATACAAGTGTTAAGCACAACAAACAAATTCATAAATTGTTCAAGTTTAACTTATTTAAAATTTTAAATGTTTGAACTTGATTTGTACTTGTGTTTATAACAAGTGAACGAGTATTTAAATGAGCTAATAAATGAGCTAAAAATTCAAATGAGTATCTACATATGAAAAAAAATATTAAAAGAAGAATTAAAAAAATTAAATGAACTAGTATTACAAAGTAACTCATAATGTGAAATTATTAATCAATGGTTAAAATAATTAAGAAAAATCAAAGGCTTACCGATGAAGTATAATAAAAAAGACTAAACAAAAGTGATGTTCGTTGGTGAAGGTCATTGGTGAAGGCCTTCTTAGGTAACTTGGAGAGGTCATTGGTGAAGGCTTCAAGAAGAAGAAGGCCAAGGGTGCTTGCCTTCTTCATTCTCCCTCTTCCACTCCTTCATCTTCATCTTCCTCTTTTCTTGCATGCATGAGGTGGCATTCTTGAGAAGATCGGGACGAGGCGTCCACTCTCCTATACTAAAGAGGAGCTTCACCCTAGCTTGGGGGAAGGTCGTCGGAAGATCGACGGACAACTGGACAATCGGTGGTCTACAACGTCGGACAAAGACGGCTTACGAGTGTTGGTCGATAGTGGTTGGCGGCTACGGAGGCTGATGGTTACACGTTAGTTTTTCAATACATATGTTAGGCACTGTTGTCATATTCGAATACGATGCTTGCAAAAAGAGGTCAGCGACGGTGGGCGGTGACAATCGATAGTTATTGAATGCTACATAGGCCGATGGTTTATCAGGTTTTCATTATAGATGTTAGCCATAGGTGTTGTATTCGAATTATGACGTTTGCAAACAGGGTCACAGGTGGTCGGTGGTCTTCGACGATTAACAGACGGTGGTCTATGGTAGTCGGCAGTTGTGGAGACTTGTAGTATCGTTTGGGACCTCATTCCAGAACGGACTCTGAAATTCCTTTTTTCCCCCTTTCTCCTCTCAAGTGAAGAGAGTAGGACTATTTCTATGTATTTTTTAGAGGCGTTCTAGTCTTTTGACGAATAAATTTCTTAACCATCTTATCAAACAGTCCATATTTATCCCACATGATCGGAAGGGTGATTTGAATACCTTAATGACCTCCTAATTTTGCAATCTTAGGTCATCGAGATGCTCGAAAAAATTATAAATATGTCAAATTTAGATTTTTTTGAGCATTCAGATGATGGTTCAAAATCTCAAAATGTGCTTCAATGCTTGATCTGGTATTGATTGGACTTAAATATAACTAATTTGGTATCATTGGGTTCGTCTTGTCAAGACTAGGGCTGTCAAAAAAGCTCGTT
This sequence comes from Phalaenopsis equestris, assembly GCF_001263595.1. NCBI lineage: Eukaryota > Viridiplantae > Streptophyta > Magnoliopsida > Asparagales > Orchidaceae > Phalaenopsis > Phalaenopsis equestris. The sequence continues at coordinate 59,014 of NW_018250925.1, forward strand.
GTTCTCAAACAACTCGTGTTTGGCTCGTTAAGTAGCTTGTGTTCTGCTCATTTGTTAAGTAAACGAGCCGAACAAGAAAAAGTTTTTAAAGCTTGAATTATAAACGAGCCGAACACGAACAACTCTTTGTTCGCTCATGTTCGAAATAAAAAGTTATTATATGATAACATATTAGATATATTATTTATATTATAATATATTATATATATTTATATCTAAGTTTAAATCATAATAGCTTGTGTGATAAAGTGGTTAATGAATTCTTTTGCATACATTTGATCCATGTTCGTATCCAATACTTTACATCCATTTTTTCAATTTAATTTTAATGAGTTAATTTCGAGCCGAACACAAGTTGAACATGAATACGAATATTTAAATCGAGTCCGATTACAAGTTGAACATGAATACGAATATTTAAATCGAGTCGAACACGAACACACTGTTCACGAGCCGATTTCAAGCACGAACAGTTTCGAACGAGCTGAACACGAGCCAAGCCTGAGCTCGCTCAAGATCAACTCGTTTACAGCCTTAGTCAAGACAACCAGTTTGACTCTCAAGATCAGCTCGTTTACAGCCTTAGTCAAGACAACCAGTTTGACTATAAGCTTGATGAAATTGGGGCTAGTTTTATCTTAAATTTAAATTTAGAAGAAATTTGATAGAAAAAGCATCGAGTTTAGTGCTAGACCAAAATTTGTTAATGACATATCAATATTAAATTATAAAAATTTACTGTTGAATATATATATAAATTAATTTAGATTAATAATATTTTTAAAATAATATATCATATAACTATAAATTATTTAACAAACTATTTATCGAACAATAATCGAGTATTTGTAAAGCTGAAATCGAGCCAGCCGAGTATATTATAGTTTGGACTTAGCTTGATACACTTATAAGTTGTTCATGTTCGGCTTGAGCTCGTGTCGAGCATTCACATACTGTTCAAGTTTGACTTGTTTAAAATTTTATTGTTTGAACTTGATTTTTAGTTGATTTGTTTATGACAAGTGAATCAGTATTTTAAAGAGCTTATGAACTAGCTAAAAATTTAAATGAGTATCTATATATGAAAAAAAATATTAAAACAAGAATAAAAAAATTAGATGAACGAGTATTACAAAGTAACTCATAATGTGAATTTATTGATCAATTGTTGAAATAATTGAGAAAAATCAGAAGCAGACTGATCAAGTATAATAAAAAAGAATGAACAAATGTGTTGTTCACCTATAGAATTAAATCACCATAATTTTCAAATAGTTAGTAATTACTAATATAACAAATATATAATTAAGAATTAATCTGAAAATACTAATGATATAATAATATAATACTATTTAATTCATAATTAAATAAGTTCTAGCAAATCAAATTTTATTTTAATAATATATCATATATTATACGAGTCATATTCATGTTTCATATCGAGTATTTAACAAGTTGCATATTGAACAACAAATGAGTTTATTCGTGAACATAAATAAGTAAGTTTGACTATATTCTTTTTTTTTGTTCATTTAAGATTTTAGTTTTAAAAAATTGTCCAAGCTTTTTTATTTATTACTCTAAAAGAACATGATCGATTCTTAATCGAGTTGAAGTTGTTCATTGAGTGCATTGGTTCATTTACAGCACCCAATTGTTTATGAAAACAACTGAACAACTTGAACTTTATTTGTGTTTGGTTCATTTAACCTTTAAACTTAAAATATACATAGAAAAGGAATTTGACTTGAAAAAAAATTGTTCATCTGCCATATTTTTTCTGATATGTTATCTAACGAAGATGTCTAAAGATCTCTCAAATTAAACGTCTCTGCCGAGATAATTTAATCAGCTAATCCCAATAGCAAAGTAATAAAAAAAAAGGAAACTGCAAAATCATTTAATCCTAACCTGGGAGCAGAGGATCGCCAAGAAACTTCCTTGATTGGATTGGGAAGATGAGAAGCAGGAAGAGGAAAGCAGCCATAATCCTCTTGCTGGAGAAAGAGGAAGAAGACGCGAAAGCCTTCATCTTACAGCCTGCGCCGATTTGGAATTTGGAAATTGGAGTTCTTTCTATAATTCAATGTTGATTACAAAATTGCTGACTTTTTGATGCAAGACTATTTCTATGGGGGCAGCGGAAACCAAATATCTTGGGGGCATTTGCATATATACCACATCATTATTCTGTATTTTCATATCTACACCTAAACTTTGATATTTAGCATGCCTAACATTTAATTTTTTTACAGCACATAAAAAATATCACTATTATTAATATTTTAAAAGTGAAATAGATCTCTACGTGCTTTGGTTTACAATATCAAATTTTTTTTTAAATATAAATATTAAATTCTGATATGATATATGTAAATACATAAAAAATGTCTAGTATGTGTGTAATTCTTCCAAATATTTTTCTTATTTTATTTCAACAAGGGAGCTTAGATCTCAGTCAAACTTCTCCCTCAAGTCTAAGTCCTCCATCTAGAAAGTGAGTGTATATTTATATATTTTGTAAGTGACAATCTTCGTAAATATTATATGAATCTGAATCACTCTATTAGACGATGTATAGTGATTCCATTAATCGAACTTAGTTGTATGAGTATTTGAATGTCTTAAATATGTTGGAATTATATGACCTTGAGCTTGTTGGATTCCTCTCGTTGAAAAGCTCAATTTGACTATAAAGTTATCAAATTTGGAGATCATTTGGTCTCTCAAAGTATGTTCCAAAAATTCTATTTATGCTTTACATCTGTGATGAACGAATTTTAACTCTGGACGAATTATTTTGTCTGTTGTTTGATTTGTCTCATTAAGAAGTTCATCTTACCCAGACATTTCACTTGATTATAAATTGGACTACAGGCTTCCACAAATTTAATTTTTCAAGCTTCTAATCTAAATGTGATTTCAAATTCATGCCAGTCAATATATTTTTTTAGGAAGGTTTAATAATCAAAATCAACAATAATTAGTTATATATCAAAACCCGTTGCAATATCATTTTCAATAAAGATTATTAATGAACTAACAAGAAAGTTAGCTTCCATTTAATTTGATAACATTGTCTTAACAATCTTCATAGCCAAAAATACACGTTTAGCTGTGGTCGAAACTTAACAATGTCAAGATCAATCTTATAGAATGATTAAATATACAACTGATTTTTTCTCTTAGCCAATATTTGACATAAATAAAATTTCTAGAAATATTCTAAAAATTTTAATTATGATAAGGTTCAATTTAAAAATACTTTAACTGAAAATGCATGTGGACAAATTTTGAAAGGGTGCTTGAAGTGACTTTTTGGGATTTTGAGAGCTCTATTTAATGAGATTTCTGGAGAGTCTAAGAGAGAGTCTTTGGAGAGGAGAAAGTTTTTTGGAGGGCGAGCCTTTTAGGGAGGAAGAGCTTTGGGAGAGAGAGAGAGAGAGAAAGACTTGGAAATACTTGGAGGCTTGAAGGATTTCTTTAGTGGCTTGCTTAGATTTGAAGGAGAAGTGGAGAAGTGAGAGATATCTTCTTCACTACAGTTCTAAGTGAGATTGGAGTGGAACTGTAAGGAGAGTGAGTGACTCAAAGGAACTAGAAGGATTGCTTGGGAATGAGTTTGAGATAAGTTGTGCATTTTGTTTATTTTACTTAATCTTGTTTTATAAACTTGTATTTATCTGTTAATTCTTGTGTTGTTGTGTCTTTCTCAAAAGATCTGAGTAGTTTTCTTTATCTTTCTCCCTACAATGAGGAATAATTATGTGTAGGAATAAAGTTTAATAGTACTTTTAATTCCATAGATTGTGATGATTTAAACTCTATGCTTAATTTAATTATCGATCTGGTCAATTGATTTGTTAAAATATGTTGTGAAATATAATGACCCGAAAGGGCTATGCTTTTGTCAACATAGTAAGAATCACATTTATTCTCATGGATGAGAATGTA
>NW_018250925.1:66537-69260 GCF_001263595.1 Phalaenopsis equestris
ATAATTTTTACCATCTCACGATATCCTAACTAGCATCCAAGTATAGTCAAGTCTCTTGGTATCGTACGATTTTGACAGAGTCACTACACCGGCCCCTTTCTGAAGATCTAAGAGATCTAAAGAATCTCACCCAAGATGGATTTTGGAAAAAAGTTGGCCTTATATGTGACATAGTTGTTATTTGCATAATTTTGAAAAGTATGATAGATATCATAAGTAGAAAAATAAATTTTTTTCTATATTTAAAAATAGAGCAATTAAATGCAGAACCGTTACATACAAGGTGTCACAAGTTAGATCCATTGGATTCTTAGCAGATTCATACTCATGTTGTTCTCGATGAAATAACTTGCATTGCTTATCGGAATCTAACCGAAAAATAGTGTTTGTTAACGCATCGTGGTCAACACGGTGTCACTCACATAACGAGTATGGTTTGCTATCAAAACACACATGGGGATGCAATTACAAGCATATGACATACAAGATCACCAATCATGCAAATGATGAACTCAAATTTAGATATGTCGCACACTCAGTGGGTTCAGAGGCTCTAAGGCATAACCCTGATTGAGTATACAAAATGAAAGGGTGTGATGTTTAAGTGTGAAGCCACAAGATATGTGGCAGCATGTCCTCTGTATAGGAAATTCACGCATAACTGGCTAGCATTGCTAGCCACCATCAACCACAAAATGTGAATATCAGACATCACACGCATAGCGGTATAAACGTCCGGTGATACCGCAAGTGTCGGTGCTCATTGAGGCACCAAATATAGGCACATGCCCAAGGGGAAAAGATTTAAATTTTCATCATGCAAATGAGTTTATCATATAACATAACATTAAAAAAAGAGCTTATTTGTATATACATTTTAAAAACCTCTTATCTCTCTATTGATGATAAAACAAAAACCTCTTATCTCTCTATTGACCTATTGATGATAACTTATAAATGAACTCGAGCAATGCAAGTTTTACTGTAATAAAAGAATGTATAACAAAAACTCGCCTTAAAGAAAATGGCTATTAACACTGTCAAAGACTTCCTTGAAAGCTAGTTCATAGAAATAACTTTATGCCCTTCCGCGGTGATATTATCACTGCTCGATGATTCGTTTAGTTAGGATAAAAAAAGAGAAAACGATAGTGGCAGCTTAAGATACAAACAATTAGAGACAGATTAAAGGGTGGCGATAATTTTTTTACAAGGCCAATAAACATAACAAAATATATATCACAAAAAATTTTAATTCCTTATAAAAATAAAAATATTATTAAAATTTTAAAATTTTAATTTAATTTTTTATACATAAATTTATAACACAAATACTTTACAACTTTATATATATATAAAGCTTAAATGTGATATGTATATCAAATTTTCTTTTAAAAAATATAATTATTATTATTTTAAATTTCACTTTAAGCAAATTAATAAATTTATGATTTTAAGTTACTTATAAATAAAGTTGTTCGCGATCCAATTTCGAATCAAGTTGGGGTTGACTCGAATCAATTTACTGCGGCTCAAAATCGGCTCATGAGTCATTATATTTGATTTTGATTTGAGCCGGCTCAAAATTAAATTGAGCACGATCCGTCTCAAAATTAAATAGAGCATTATCCGGCTCGAAATCAAAAAAGGTTGGCTCAAATTGAGTTGTTTGTATCAGTTTCAACTCAAAATCAGCTTGTTCCAACTCAAATTTGAAACTAACCTGCTCAAATGAGCTATTTGGATCCATTCCAGCTTAAAATCAACTCGAAATTGGCTTGTGACTTGTTACATTTAATTTTTCTTAGCAATATATATATAATTTTTATAGATAAAAAATATCATGAGCACAATCAATTCGAGCCCATCCATTTATGACTCGAATCAGCCTATTCAAATTTTTAGCTCATAACTGGGCTCATTTATTTCGATCCAATCTTGATCCAAGTCAAAAATTCAAACCGATTTTCAAGCAATTAACAATCTTTGATCTAAATTCACAACCATAAAATTAAGAAATAATTACATATATATAGCATCTGAAATATTTATATATACAAATTAATTACCTAGTGATTTTTTGTACTAATAAATGCATAATAAAAATAAAAATATGAGTTAGGTTTTATCATGAATTTCAATGCTTGAGAGAGAATTTGAAAAATGGATGAAATTGTAAATAGCACGCCTCCGGTGCTCTGTCTATAGGGACATCGCAGGCAGAAATGTGATGCCTGATTTACACCGCTCATCACACTATCAATTAAAAAAAAAAAGAAAATAGAGCCCGCTGAAATACAACTTTTACTGTGATTAATGATCCAAATCGGCCACATACATCTCCATATAATTTTTACCATCTCACGAGACGTAATTGCCCTAATTCATCGCCCAAAGACATCTTTTCTAACGGTCATTGGAGCATGCTGCCGGGGTAACCGGCAGACTGCCAACACAGAAAAACAATATTAAGCAAACACTATACGGCATATTGGAAATATCGCATGCCAGAAACTTGGCAACAAGCTAACAAAATTTGCAATTTTTAATCAACTATTGAAGATTTATGCATTTCATCAAACACCATATCGGCACTCCTACATGGAGAAGCGGAGATGATATCATATAAGCAACAATCAAACTATAACAAGCACCCATCATTCTTCATCAAGAAAAAGGAGAAGTAAATAAATTAATACATAACAAGACCTTCGGTCAGGCTT
>NW_018250925.1:73441-73848 GCF_001263595.1 Phalaenopsis equestris
TTTAAGTGTGGGCTCCTTTTCTTTTTTTTTTTTTTTTTGCTTGTAGGATTTGTATATAACCCCTTTATCATAAAAAAATAATCGCCTAAATTCAAACTTGTTTGAGATGACTTTTCTTCTATTCCTTCATAAATCAAGAGCAAGAATCTTTAACTTTGCTACTAGAAACCTTCAACCATTTCAAAAAAATAAGAAGAAAAATTGAGATCCCTCTTGTCATTGACACTCCTATAACTAAGAATATCCCCTCTATCCTTACAAGAGTATCTGTCCAAGTGCAAAATGGCTTCATTCTTTGCGTTGAAGTTTAAATCTCCCTAAACGGCAACACTTAAACCCTCAAACTTTATATAATTAGATTATTAGACCTTGCTCTAGTTGCTAATCTTTGTCATGCCCTCAACACT
>NW_018250926.1:0-2791 GCF_001263595.1 Phalaenopsis equestris
CTCCTCTAAGAGATTCTCGATCATCCAATATAGACGACATAACTTAGTTGCAGTTGTTGTTTTGTGATGTTTGTGATTAAATGTTGAGTTGTCTTATATTTTGAATGTTGTGGCAGTGAGTTTTATCTTGATTGATTTTAGTTTTGATTTTAGTTTTTGTGGTTATCCTAGCAGTTTTGATTTTCGTGCAGGGTGACATCGTTGTTTAACATGCAAGTTTTATAAGCATAAAAATATAGTGTGGATGGTATAAAAAGAGACGGTACTGTAAACTATGAAAGCGTACCCGGCGAGTCTTCTCGTTCCACCAAATAAAATGTCAGTACTTGCAAGGCATGTATATAATATTGCAAGGAACTTAAATTGCATGAGTAGATGAAAGTTTAGTTACCCAAACCCCAGGCTATGATTTTGTTAAGCCCTGGAAGATCTTATTGGATAACTTTAGAACAAAATATGACAAGTTCAATTTGTCCTTCTGACCAAAGGAAAATATGTTGTAATTTTCATACCTATTTTATACTGTTTTTAATGATATTGCACTTTAAAGAAAGGTATTTTTGATGTTTTATTGCAGGAATGATGAATTAGAGTCAATGGAGCAAAAAGATGCAAAAAGGAGCGAATTTGGAGCGAAAAGGACCAAAATGTGGAGATTTGATACAAATGGAGAATCAAAATAAGCTCGAGCTAAGGTTAGAGCTCAATACCTTTGTCTGAGAGGGGAAGCCTCAATCAGATGGTTGTGGTAGCTTTGATTGGACCCAATGAACCTCTGAATGAAGTTTTGTGCCTTGGTGAATCATCTAGGTATGAATTCGATCAAGCTCGATTTTAGGTGCTGATCAAAGTCTATGTTAAGGGCTATTTCAAAGGGGGTTTGATGGGAAATCAACTCCTCTCACTGTGAGGATGGTGTGTGCACAATTAATTTGAGTTTAATGGACTATGGAGAGATGTCTTGGTTTTAGCTGAAAATTTGAGCTAAAAATTGGGCTTCCACAATGTGGATTAGTGGGGGAAAATGGTGGCATTGAGCTTAGGAGTTCTATGAGAGTGTCTGAGATCAATTGGATAGAGTTTCCCAAAGGATTTTTAGCACGCCTCTCTTTGGCCATGGAGGAGGAGATTAGAGAGAAGCTCAAGGCAAAATCATGGGTGTAAAGAGTTGCTTAGGTGGAGGGCTTAGGAGCTCTAAAGAGCCATTGGGATGAGGTGGCCTCTATGGTTGAAATTGGGTTTTATTTAGGGGTGGTAGCTCTCAGTTTTGGTTTTTTTGGTGACTAGGGTGGTTGGCCATGGTAGGGGAGGGGCTTAGGTGGCTCAGCAACCTTAGAGGAATCTGTCACAACCATTAGTTTGGGCTCGTGATAGGTTTTGGCAAAGATATCTTCAGCTTAAGCAATTTAGAAAACAAATCCCTTGATTTAGGGGACCTTTGGTCCATGGCTCATCTACGGCGGGTTAAGTGAGTCTAGCTTGGACACTAGGATCTAAAAGTTGGTTGTAGGAGTCTTGCTTTGATCAATTTGACATGGCTAGGTCAACTTTTGTGCAATGGTTGGTTTTGGTTAGGCTAGCCATGACTTTGAGCCCAATTTATTGATAAAAATTGTGCATATGATTGTTATGAAGATTTTTTTTGAAGGATTGAAGTGATTTTGAGTTCAATTGGAAGCTCAATTTGAAAGGTTTTGGGATTTTGGTCAATTTGGACATGGTGGACTAGACTTGGGTCTAGGTTGGGCTAAGGTTGGGCTAAGTCCAAATTGATGGTTGGAAAATGTCCATATAAAAGTAATTAAGAGTTTTAAACATAAATTGTGTGTCAATTTTGGGGTTAGGGTATTCAATTTGGTGGAATTTGGGGGCATAGCCACTTTGAGGCAAATTTGGGGATTTTTTGACTTGAGTCAAAATTGAGTGAAACTGAGGCTTTACCAGGACCAAATGAGGGTCAAATTTGATGTGTAGTATTGTTATGAATATTTTAGAATTTATATTGGGGAAAATCAAGTAGGCTATGGGGTTCAATTAGGTAAGATTAGGTCATAGGATAGAAATTGGGGGTTTGACTTAGATCAAAATTGAACTCAAATCATGGGCCAATTATGCTTAAATTTGGTTTAGATTGGTCATGTGAAAGATGAATTTGAGTTTAGGATTGAAATTGAGGGAAATTGGGGCCAAATTGATGGACATTTGAGGTGAATTTGGGGAAATTGATCCTTTAAAGGCAATTTGGGGTTTTGGTCAAAATGATCAAATTGCCCAAATTGGGTTCAATTGAAGAGTTAAAATTGGCTTTGGAGACATTTGGAGTGGTTTTGGGTGTTTTGGTAAGGTTTGGGGTGCCAAGGGTATTTTTGTAATTTTGGCAAATTTGGGGGTATTTTGGTGATTTTGGTAATTTTGGGTGGTTTTGGAAATTTGGGTATTTTCAAATGATTTGAAATGATTTTTGAACCAATTTGGGTATATTGGGTGAATTTTAGGATTTTGACCAAATTTAGGGTTCCAAGGGCATTTAGATAATTTGGGTGGATTTAGGGGCAAAAGGTCAAGTTGGACATTTTGGTAGAATTAGGGTGCCAACCACCTTATATGAGCCATGGACCAATGAAATCCCTATTTAAGTCCACTATGTGCTGGTCTTAGCTAAACGCTAGCCTAGGGCTAGTGAGTTTTGGGGACCAGCTACATGAGTCTCCCAAAAGATCAAGGGATCAAGGTCAACAATTTGTGTTCAGAGTTTGTGAGTGATTATGGGTGAAAGTGAATGTAAGTGAGT
>NW_018250926.1:3885-8635 GCF_001263595.1 Phalaenopsis equestris
GTGTTGAGTTTGGGTATTAGCTTTCAACCCATTTATTATTCGATCGAGTTCGAATTGACTCTATTCGGGTAGGGTCATTTTTGAGTCAGACCCGAACCTAACCCACTAACCCATATTGACACCCCTAGCAACCATGTAGCTTTGAAATCATAGAAGAAGCCATTACGATAGCTCAAATTTTCACTCTTCCAGATTTTGATAAAGCTTTCCAAGTTGATACTATTGCTTCAGATATTAAAATAGAGCTATCCTAACTGAAGAGCAACAACGTTCTATTGCATTTTTTAGCAAAAAACTCAAGTCCGCCAAAGAAAAATGGACTATTTATCAGCAAAAACTATATGAAGTTGTTCGAACTGTCATACAATGGGAACACTACATGCTTCACCAGAATTTTGTGTTGTGTAGTGACCATCACATGTTTGCATTGTGGGTTCTATTTCTTCCTAAGTTTAGTTTTGTGCTGGAACACAAGTCGGGAGCTCAAAACCCAATGGCAATTGCTCTTTATAGGAGATCTGCCTTTTACACTTTAGAAAATTAATCAATGGTCCAAGAATCCATTAAAGAGATGTAAGTTGAAGACCATGACTTCACTTCCATTTGGCCAGTGCAATGCTTCCCATATGATTAAAAATTATTTAAACCGTCATCACTACCTATTTAAAGGGAACCAATTATGTATTTCAGACACATCCTTAAGATTTCAACTTACAAAAGTCTTATACATTGGAGACTTAGCTACTTAAGTTGGGCATGACAAGACATTGGCTCAGCCACAAGAACAATTTTTCTGGCTTTAGTAGCGGAGAGATGTTTCCGAAAAGAAGTGTTCCATTTGTCAAAGCTATAAAGCTACTAATCAAAATAATTGATTATATACATCTTCTAGTTCTACATTCAGTTTGGGAAGACCTTAGCTTGGACTCTATCTTGGGCTTACAAAAAGAAAAAAAAAGGAAGTTGATTCAATCATTGTCGTTTTTTATTGATTTTGAAAAATGACACAATTTGTGGCTTGTAAAAAACGTTGGATGCTCTCCACATAGCTCATTTTTTCATTCATGAATTGTTCACCCTTATGGAGTTCCTTGAAGTCTCACATTTAACCGTTATGTGAAATTTATTTTTTATTACTTTAGAGAGATTTAGAAACAATTATGAACCACACTCAGCTAAGCTCTGTCTATCATTTACAAATAGATTGTCAAACCGAGGTTGTCAATCGTATTCTTGGAAATATACTTTGTTTACTTGTGCAAGACCATTCGAAACAAAAGTACTTCTTGCTACATCCAGAATTTGAATATAATTCATTGAATAATAGTCCTTTAATATTATTTATACAAAAATACTCTGATTGTGATAGATCTCCTCCTACTGTATTCTGATTGCAAGCCTCAGGAGAATGAGCTTCCACATGTCAGAAAAATTGTAGTTACGGGCCATGTAGTTCCCGCAAGAAGCTTTCATAAGAAAAGTGAAGCAGCTCTGCAATAAGCTCATCACCCCCACTTTCCTTCTTCTTTTATTCTTTCCGATCTACTCTCTTTCCAGTCCCGCGCCTTCAAGCCCACGCAATTGCTCTCAATGAAAACAAAAGAAACCTAGCAAACCTCGGTTTGAGGAAGACTCGAATTTCAAACCCCTTTGAACCTTTAGGCCACAAAATTTGAAAATATTGCATCATTCATCCGCATATAAAAAATAATGCATTCGTCATCCGCATAACTGTCGAACGACAATGAGGCGTGCGAGCTTGGTGGCCCAACCATGTAAAGCTGGTGCCTGATGATTAGTCGCAATCTGACGTAATATTTTCTGATTTAGGTAAGAATTTTTACAAAATTAGACTTGGGGCTTTCACATACATACCAAATCAGTTTGTATGTGAGGCATTTACACATTTATCACCCAATTATTTTTTTACATGTCTAATATCTAGTTTTATTTTTTACATTTCTACCACCCAAATTTTCCCTCAAAAGAATTTCACCTAAATGAGATTGTCACACCCCACAAGTCCGTCGTCTGGTTTTGAAAAGAATACACAAAAACCAGCCGAAGATTGTAAATTAAAAATTAAGAAATAATTTCAATCAATACAGATATAATTATAATAACATTTACCTATCAATAATGTTATTATATCATCTAGATCTAAATTTACAAACAAACAAAAATGTAAGTAAAATATTACTATATTTATGAATCAATCGAGGGATTCTAGCGTAGACGGTGACATTGGGCAAACTAACAATACTATTGGAGGATTGCAAGTTAGTTGAGCAGAAAGAGAATTGTGATTTAAATTTACAGTGAATAAGAGATATTAGTTAAACTAACAGAAAGAGAATCGTGATATAAATTAACAGTGAATAAGAGATATTAGTTAAACTATGGTGGATGGAAAACTCCAACATGTTTCAAAATTTTATCAGACCAGACAGAGGTAGAGATTGCTTTGATGATGAAGTAAATCCTTAGAAATCACTCTGATAATGAAGTAAACCCATCAAAATTTTCTCAAACCAGGCGAAAATACAGATTGCTCTGATGATGAAGTAAATCCTTAAATTCATCCTGTCAGATTGAATAAATCATGATTTAGGGACGGAACATGATAACCTGAGATGAAATATGCAAAATTTTCATTTAATAAAGGTTATATTTGGCTAAATTTAGCCTAAATCTATACCTAAATTTTATTTAAATAATGGTATGATGCATTGTTTAAGAAACTCGTGTTGAAAACAAATTTTTCTAAACATTTACATAATATTTTCTCTAGAAGTTAATTGTAGTAACACATTTTCTTCTAATTCAATCATCTGTCGATTTGGAGAAACAAAAATTTGGGGAAGGAGGAGAATCTAGATCTCATATTGTTCTTCCTCCGTGATCTCATATTGTTCTTCCTCTGCTGTGTTCTCACATTTGTTTCCTTCCTAGGATACCGGGGTTTCTTAGCTTTTTTCTCGTCCTATTGCTCCTTAGCTGCGAAATCTCTCACAAACAACTTTATCTCTTCTTTTTAAGAAGCGGTTCTGCATCGGCGTTGGTGCATTAGATTGTATCGTCATCTTTATGCACGACTATTTTACCACTAGACTTCCCTTGAAAAAATTCAAAGGTAAGACTTGACAAGTTTGTTGTGGAAGGTTAAGCTTGTGCCCTCCACTAGCTTAATTCAGATTTATGGGATTCCTCCTCTATACACATGAATTGCATTAGATAGTTCGAGCTTACCAATTTCACTCGCATTCATATTAAGTTCATTATTTCACATAAATGAATTAACAAATATTTATAAGAGAAGAGTCTTAAAAAAAATCTTCATAACATTCAAAATCTTCATATTTTTGAAATTACTTAAAAATTTTTGTCAAATATTTATAGAGAAGAGTCATGTTGACACAAGATATAAGTGTTTGTACCAACATAATGTATGGTAAAATGGAATTAATGCACTACCAATTTTAATGAAAGAAAAAGTGATAATAAGATAAGTTGCATAAAAAATTAGAGGAAGAATAGTGAGAAGTTTATTATAATGCTAAAGTCTCCTAAAGGTTTTATTTGCCCAACTTGAATTAATTTAAATATATAAAATTATGTACGTCAAGTAAGTTTTCTGTAATAACAACTGCCATTTTTTCTTCTTAATTGGTTTTTTTTTATTATATAAGCCATTTTGTTCTCATTTTTTACAGGTAACTATCACTATTAAATGTGGCAAGGATTTGATGACATCCAACGATAACCAAAATATAACACATTTTCTTATAGTAATGAAGTTGAGTTTTCTGCAAGAGTTCTCATAAAGAAATAATAAAGTTAATGAAGAAAATAAACTATAAAAAATTAAATGATTCAGAAATAGGCATCTCACAAGAGGGAACTGATACATATTATTCAACAACATTTAAAACATTCATTCATGCATCCAGTACATATTGCACAGCTTCTTGGAAAAAAAAGAGTGCGGTGATGCTTATTATATGAAACTTACACATAATAGTAAAACATACTTGATTGAAAGATCAATAAGCAAACTAGGTATAGATCTTTCTTTATTTTTTCATTACGAAAATGACACTCCATTATTTATTTGATGATGGATTGGCGCCATAGAAGTAAATCCCCCTCTTGTATTTAATTTCAGTGCTTACCACCGCTATCTCAACATAATCAGATTCTTCACCAACGCTAATTTCATCAGACTCAAGAGTTATAAGATGATCGGAGCGAAAAATTACAGCAGACTTGGTTGTGTACAGACCATTGCCCTTAACAAGTAGAGTAACTTGGATGGGATCATCTAGGTTATACTTGAATGTATAGGAAAATTTATATGGGCTGTTTGGATCAAGACCAAGCTCTTTGACCTTTCCACGTTGGCCAATAAAGAAGTAGCTTCCCCCAGAATAATATTTTGACCTGAAAATAAAAGAAAAAGTAACTTTTTTTTTATTTACATTAGATATCACCTATACATATCTATAAAATAGTATACGAAACTAGACACTAACCCATCAGGCTGGTTGTTCCAGGCATTCGACCATATATATGTAAATTGATGAGGTGGAATTTGAGCTGGGGTTGCCATGATCTTCAATTAATGCTAATCCCAAAGATAATTACCTGTTGACATGCATGGAAGAAACAAGCATTATTAGTTGTTTAATTTTCTATAGAAAGCATGAAAATGGCAAATATAAAGTTGATACAACCATACCTTACAACCCTC
>NW_018250926.1:9619-24243 GCF_001263595.1 Phalaenopsis equestris
GTGAAGAGAGATCCAAAAGCTCAAAATGAGAAGTTTGACAGCAACAACAGTGCTCCATATCATATAATTGGAACTATAGAACTTCGATGCCAGTTCTTGGATCAACTAGCAGATCCTAAACCACATAATGATGCAAACTTGAGGCAGATTTTTGATCTATCCTAGTCTGAAGAAGACGAGGAGAATTTGGGCGAGACCTCAACTTATATATTGCTTGGACTTCGTGATAAAAATTGTGGTGAATTTCCTGTGAAATTTGATATTCTCTTCTTTGATGGTCACTCGCACTTTTATTTAGATTGGGAATGATAGGTGGAAAATCTTTTTTGAATATATGGAGATTCCACCCAAAAAATAAGTGAAATATGTAGCATGTTGTTTAGAAGGCAGTGCAACGACGTGGTGGCAAGAGTTTAATCAGAAGCAAAATCGAGAAGGCGAAGGAGTAGTTTGCAGTTAGTTTAGAATCAACAATTTAGAAGATACCATTGAAGATAAACTGGAATTGAATTATATTTGGTCTTTGTCAAAGTAGGGAATCTGGCATACGAAGTAGAATTGCAGCTCATCCGAGGCACAAAGGGTAATTCATCACAAAGATCGACAATTGAACATTGCGGATATGGCAATCGCATTGTTAATATGACAGTGAAGCCAAAATCTCGTAAATCCCAATCAAATGCATAATCCATCCCAACAACAAGTGAGAAAGTTTCTATGAAGGATAAAATTTTGGTTAAAGAGATATCATGTTCCAAGTTTTCCAATTCAAAATTTTTCAATGTTTTCAACCAAGCCATAAATTTCATGCATGTCCAACGCGGCAACAAATTCAGTTCATGAAAGGAGAAGCTGTTGATGAACTACAAGACAATGCATTGGATATGCATGAAGCAAAAATTGAAGAGGTAGTTGAAGTGGAAGGGGAGAACCTTATATGAATTATCAAAAAGTTGCTTCTAGCACATCGACAGTTCGTGGCTTCCTAACGATAAGTTATATTTCAAACTAGATGTACCATTAATGGTAAGTTTTTTTATTTGGTTATTGATACTGGCTCAGAGCCTAACTTCTTAGTCTGTTGCACTAGCATTAGAACTTAAAACTACAAAACTTGCACAAGTGTATAAAATTAGTGGTTTTATTAAAGAAATCGACATACATATCCCATAAATGTGATGTGTCCATTTTTCTATTGAGAAGCATTTTGTTTTCAAAGTACTTTATGATGTCCTAGATATGGATGTTTGTCATCTTATATTGGTAGACCTTGTCAATTTGATTTGAGACTGATTTATGATTTTTGGACGGATTTTTACTTATTTGACTTGAAGGGAAAGAACTTAAAGCTACTGCAAACTCCTACTAATTCTATAAAATTGTCCAATAACAATACATCTTTATCTATAGTTTCAGGTTTGGCGCCCCTACAGGGCTTACGAGAGACTTCTATTCTCTAGGCTACTGCGAAAAAACCAATAAAGGCTCAGCTTCAAATAACATCCCAGCTGAAGTCCAACAAATGTTACTATAATTTCATGATAATAGAAAAAATGAATTAATTGTGGGTGTTGACCTCATTTTTTTTAGGTCTAGTTTTTCTTCATTAGCAGCCTAGGGTCTTGCCATAGGACTTTTCTCTTAACTATTCCTAGAGGACTAGAAAAGGAACCCTCAACATTAAAAATTCTAAATCCTTTTTTGCTCAATCTGAAGGTCCACATAGTTGTTCCAAGCATTTTCCTTGCCCTCATCATTGAACTAAGCTAACAGGGCTGAAAGAGAGTCGTCCAAGGCCATAGTACAAAATATCAACGATTTTCTTGGTATAAGGGCTGCCAAAATAGGAGGTGACATTAAGTATCGCTTAATGTCCTCAAAGGCTCGCTGACATTTCTCTTCCCAAATGAATTTGGAGTCCTTTTTAATTAATGTTGAGAAGGGCTGACACCTACCTAAGAGATTAAAAATAAAGCGTCTCAGCTATGTCAACTTTCCTTGGAAGTAACATAGTTGTTTCATAGTTTTGGGAGGAGACATTTTCAAGATAGATTGAAATATTAAAAATGTATTCTTATTTGCTTGATAGTGAAAAATTTACCTAGTCTTTGCTTTGGATCAAGTTTTTGGCAATATTGCAAATTAAGAATAACTATTAAGAAAATTAATCATATAATCACATACATCACATTTTACATCTATCTATATAGAATGTATGGATCAAGATTTTGACGCCATTGTTGGAGAAGGAGGAAAAATATAATAGTAATTTGCAAAAATATCTTCAAAATAAGAAGAGAAAAATTTTTAGTAAGTCTTTTTTAAACTTTAAGATTTATTTTAGGAATATTGTAGTGTTGTTTTTTATATAAAGTTTTTATTAGTGTGTTTTTTTATTTCCTTTTTTGTTTTATTTTATTGTGATTTGTAGTAATGTATGCATAGTTCTGGTTCCAAAGGACTTGTGCCTTACAATTTTGAATTAGAGAGAACTCTTAAAGAAATTAAAAAAATAAAAAAAATATTGAAAATTTTCAAGAAATGACAAATTAAAATAATCAAAATATTGAAAATTTTAGACCTTTAAGAAATTATGCAAATCCTATGGAAGATGAACTTCATTGTAGTATTCAAAAACCTAGTGGCTAATTCATTTAAGCCTAAACCTACTATTATCCAATTGATATCAAATAATCAGTTTGAGGGAGCACCAATTTTAGATACAAATTTACATCTTGCCAATTTTTTAGAATTATGGGTTACATTTAAATATGATGAGGTATCAGATGATGTTATAAGACTTACATTATTTCCTTTCTCAATAAGGGATAAGGTTGAGATAAGGTTACATTCGTTATCACCTGGATCTATCAGAACTTGGAGAGATTACTTGGAGTGATTTAATACATAAATTCCTTGCTAAATATTTTTCACCATCAAAGACTGCAAAGCTTACAAATGATATTACATCTTTTAGCCGGTTTGAAGGGGAATCTATTTATGAAGTATAGGAGCGATTTAAATAGCTCTTAAGAAACTGTCCACACCATGTTATACCAGATTGGTTAATAATTCAAATAATTTACAGTGGATTAGCTGGATCTCTTAGATCTATTATCGATGTTGTTGCTGGTAGTTCAATGATGTCAAAACCATTTAATGATGCTAATACTTTAATAGAAGAGATGGATAGCAATAAGTTTTAATGGCCTTCTAAAAGGGTAAATCTTAAGAAAGTAGCAAATGTTCATGAATCTGATGCTTTTGTCAAGTTAGCAAATCAAGTTGTTATAATTTTAACAAAGTTAGACCAATTTGGAATGAACTTTTCTCAACTAATTCCTATGATTAAAGATAATTCATTAGACCAAATGGTAGATTCTCAAGTATCATTAGAAACTTTGAATATAAAAAATAACAAGCAGAATAACCCATATTTAAATTTATATAACCTAGGTTGGAAGAACCATCCCAACTTTAATTGGAATGATAATACGGGTGGTAATAATCAGCAATGAGAGACCAATTAAGTAAACTCATTAGGAAACTGGAACAATCAAAGGAATAGTAAGTATAGACCTACTTATCCTCCATGTTTTAATAGTAATCTACATTTTAAGGAGAAGAAGTTATCTATAGACGAAGTAGTGTTACAAATGGGAAATTAATTACAAAGTCAAGGAGCTACGATTATAAATATTGAGAATCAACTTGGACAAATAACAAATTTATTAAGTAATAGATCCCAAGGAACACTATCTAGTAATACAAAACTAAATATGAAAAACCATAATAAAGAGTAAGTAAAAGCTGTTCAACTTAGAAGTGGAAGAGAGTTAGAAGGTAGAGTTTAAAAAGAGATTGAATTAGAGAGAGAACCCAAATAGAGTGGGAAGAGATTTAAGAACCAAAAGAAGACTCTCCAAAAGGTTTAGAGAGACATATTTCTCCACTTAAAGTTGATTTGGTAAAATCACCAGCTCCATATCCTTAGAGGCTTCAACAACAAAGGTTGGATAAGCAATTTTCAAAATTTATGGAAATATTTAAGAAACTTATAATTAATATTTCATTTGCTGAAGCCTTAAAACAAATGCCAAGCTATGTAAATCTTATGAAGGATATTCTTAAGAGAAATGGAAGTTTGAAAATAATGAGACGGTTGCACTTAGTGTAGAGTGCAGTGTTATAATTCAGAAAAAATTTCTTGAAAAGCTTAAAGATCCTTGTAGCCATAATATTCTATGTGCAATAAGAGACATATTTTATGGGAAAGTTTTATGTGATTTAGGAGCAAGAATAAATTTTATGCCATTATCAATACTTAAAAGATTGGGATTAAGATAAATAACCCCTAAATAACCCCTACTACTTAAATAACCCCTACTACTATAACTTTGTAGTTAGCAGATCGTTTAATAACATATTCGAAAGGAGTTTTAGAAGATGTCCTAGTGAAAGTAGATCAAGTTATCTTTCTAGTTGATTTTATTATCCTAGAAATAGAGGAAGATAAGGAAATACCTATCAATTTGGGAAGACCTTTCCTAGCCATAGGAAGAGCAATGATAGATGTGTAGAAAGGAGAATTAACTATGCACATCAATGATCAAACTGTAACATTTAATATTTTAAAATCAATTAAGTACCCTGCAAAAGTTAATGATGATGAATGTTATCAAATGGATGTTATAAGATATTTAAGTGAATGTCATTTCAAAACAACTTATGAAGAGAAGTTTGAGATGAAAGAGTTGGAACACGAACAAGAAGAGGAATTAGATCAATATGAAGATTTATATAAGGAAGATTCAAATTATGTTTGAGAAAGTTTTGAAGTTTTGGACACAACAGAGAAAGATACATATTTTTGTTCATCAATTGAAAGCCTCTTGAACTTAAGTTGAAGTTGCTTCCCAAACATTTGAAGTATGCCCTTTTAGGTGATTCATCTACATTACCTGTTATAAATTCCTCAAAGTTAACTATAGAAGAAGAAAAGAGTTTAATGAAGATTTTAAAGAGTTATAAGAAAGCCTTTGGATGGACAATTGATGATATAAAAGGAATCAGTCCTTCAATTTGTATGCATAGAAATCATATGGAATAGAACTGCAAACTTAGGGCTGATCCTCAAAGGAGATTAAATCTTATTATGGAAGAACTTGTTAAGAAAGAAATTATAAAGTGGTTAAATGCTAGAATTATCCACCCTATTTCAGATAGTGCATGAGTTAGTCCCATTCACTGTGTTTCTAAGTAAGTAGGACTGACTGTGACTTTGAATGAACATAATGAGTTAATACCAACAAGACAAGTCACAGGATGGTGAATAAGCTTTGATTATAGAAAACTAAATCTCGCCACAAGGAAAGATCATTTTCCACTACCCTTTCTAGATCAGATGTTGGATAGACTAGCTGGGCATAAATAGCCGCCACAAGGACAGATCATTTTCAACTACCCTTTCTAGATGGATATACTGGTTATCACCAAATACAAATAGCTCCTGACGATCAAGAGAGAGCAACTTTTGATAGATTTGATTTTAGAAGAATGCCCTTTGGTTTATGTAATGCACCTGTTACATTTCAATGATGTACGATGGTTATTTATTTGTGATTTAATTTAAAAAGGGATTGAACTTTTTATGGATGATTTTTCAGTGTTTGGAACTTCATTGATTTATGTTCAGAACATTATCAAAAGTTCTTAAGCACTATGACGAAACAAATTTAGTCCTAAATCGAGAAAAATGTCAATTTATTGTAGTAGGAGGAATAGTTTTGGGACATCAAATTTCAAAAAATGGTATGGAAGTAGACCCTGCAAAAATTCAAGTGATCGCTAATTTACCTTACCCAACAAGTGTAAAGGAGGTTAGTAGTTTTTTAGGACATGCTGAATTCTACAAGCGATATATTAAAAACTTTTCAAAAATTGCGAAGCCTCTATGCCATTTAGTTGAAATAGATATAATTTTTTAATATTGATAAAGAGTGCCTAAAATCTTTTGAATTATTAAAAAAAAATTAGTCACTGAACCAATTATTATTTCACCAAATTGGGAAAAACCTTTTGAATTAATGTGTGATGCTAGTGATTATGCTATTGGAGTTATTTTAGGACAAAAATATGATAAGATTTTCAAAGTTATCTACTATGCTAGTAGAACTTTTGATGAAGCTCAAATTAATTATAAAACAATTGAGAAAGAGTTCTTAGCAGTAGTACATGCTTTTAAGAAATTTATATCATACTTGATTGGAACTAAATGTACAGTGCATACAGATCTTTTTTCTATTAAGTATTTAATAAAAAAGAATGATGCAAAACCAAGATTGATAAGATGGGTTCTTCTTTTGCAAGAATTTGACTTTGAAATAATTGATAGAAAAGGAGTCGAGAATCAAATTGATGATCATTTTTTCATGCTTGATATAGAAAAACCATTCTATTTTGAAAAAGAAATTACATAACATTTTCCAAATGAAAAATTGTTCAATATTAATGAGTGACATGTTTCAAGGTATGTCGACATTGTGAACTTCATAGTTAGAGATATTATACCATATGGAATCACATACCAATAGAAGGAAAATTTATATTTGAAGCTAAGACTTATTTTTGGGATAACCAATTTTTATATAAATAAGGAAATGATTATATTATTCAAAGATGTGTGTCTTAAGAAGAAACTTATGAAATCATCCAAAAATGTCATATTTCTGAATTTGGAGGACATTTTGGACCAAATAGAACTGCATATAACAACATACAAAATTTTATAATATGAATTTTATTGGCGTACAATCTTTAGAGATGTTAATGTTTATATCAAAAATTGTGATCGATGTCAACAAGTAGACAATATTTCTAGGAGGAATGAGATGCTCCTCAATTATGTGTTAGAAGTAGATATTTGATGTTTGGGGATTAGATTTCATGTGTTAGAAGTAGATGAAGGTTTAGAAACAAAAACCATGTGATTTAGTTGAGTCTAGGTGAAGATCTTAAGTTTTTAGTGTGAACGGTTTTGGAGTTAGGTCATTTGAGGATGATAATGGGGAGCCGTCTGATCGTGCGCTTATTTCATCAACAGAGGAGATCAAGTCGGACCAACCTTTGGTGCGAAAAGGCGGGCCGTGTGAAAGCTGAGGTGGATGACAACGTCAAATGGTAGAGCAAGGCATGTGAGTTCAGAGCCGTCGTAGGATGAGGTGGCGCCATGTGTTTAAGTAAGAAAATATGGATTTTCTGAATTATTTTTAATGCCTAATCTTAAAAAAACCATATATTTCTCTAAAGGAATCGTAAAACTAAAAGAAAACACCCTCTTTCTCTGTGAATAGAGGAGAATAATGTGGAGAAAAAATAAAATTATTTGCCAAGTATGTGATTTTTAATTAATTAAATACTCTATGAGGAATTTTGATTCATTATGATTAAATACTAACCACCATTAGTTAAAATTTTTAGGGTTGGTTCCTCTTGATATAGAGCATCTTCTATGATTTTCCAAAGTCAGAGAGCACCTCTATGCTTCTAACTCTAATTTTCAAGCTTAAGTGGCTACTTTGGCTTTATTTAATTATATAAAATAAAATATCCCTAAAAAAATTATGGGATCAATTTTTTTAGGTTTTCTGTGATCAGAGGAGATTAGTAAATATAATGTGATGATTTGAATAAATTTGTATCTTTCTGTTATTAATTAAATATTTTTACCTTGTATTAATTTATTTAAATTAAACATAAAATAAAATTTGACAAAATCAAGTCCACATTGTTCATAAAATTCATTTCAACTTACTATAAAAATTTCAAATTTATTTAAGTTAATTTGGTTATTAAAGTGAATTTTGTAAGTAAAAATGATATTTTGCACAAAATAAACTCTATTAAATTAAATAAGCCATAAAATAAAATTTGACAAAATCAAGTCCACATTGTTCATAAAATTCATTTCAACTTACTATAAAAATTTCAAATTTATTTAAGTTAATTTGGTTATTAAAGTGAATTTTGTAAGTAAAAATGATATTTTGCACAAAATAAACTCTATTAAATTAAATAAGCTTAGAAAATTTATGAAAAATAATTTTATGAGTTCCTTGCAACCAAGGGCATTTAATAAAAATAAAATCTATTTTTGTGAAGATATTTTATTTTTAAAGAAGTATTCCTCTGACCTAGGAAAAAACTCTAACAATTTTCCCATAAATTAAAACTTTGATTTGATCTATTAAATAAATTAAAATTGAAAAATCCTCTTTTTGGGTTAAAATAATTATTTAAAATTAAATCAAATTTTGAAAATTATAATTTCCTCCCTGATATTTAAATTAATCCATGGATGGGATACTCAAACATTTTCAAGGCCATTTGGATTTTTCTTGAAGAATTATAAGATGAGGAGCCCCAAAGGCAGGATAGTAATTTTAGACATTGGTGTCTTGAGCAAAATTTGAGATTAACCATTAAGTAAAATGGTTAATTTTGATGTTAATAAATCTATCAGATGATTGAAATACAATGGTATTAAAATGATAGAAACTCACTTACCACCTCTTCACAATATCAACAAAATCATAATTTCCCTAATCTTCATGACTTGGAAGTCAATTAATATCAAATGATTCTTATGTGGTGGATTTAAGCTAGGAAGGTGATAATTTACTTGTTTTAAGCCTAAAATTGATGATGATGAGATCTTTCAATAAGAATATATGTCACTTAAACATAAATTTTAACCACAAACAGTTTCCCCCATTATGATTGTTAAGGGCTTAGTAGTGACCTAGGCTCAAAGTTTAAGCTCAAGTTTAAACTCAATTGATTGGATCTAGAAGATAATATTATTGGGGACTTGTTGACCTCATATTTGGTTGAAGTTTAGTTTTTCCTCTTCAGTAGCCTAAGGTCTAGCCATAGGACTTTCATAGGACTTTCCTATTGACTATTCTTAGAAAACTAGACATGGAATCTTCACCGTTAGAAATTCTACACTCTTCCTTACTCAACTTGAAGTTCCAAATATTGGTCCTAACCTCTAGCACTTAGTAGGTGGGGTCACTATAAGGGAAACTCAAGATAAGTCACCCTTAGGACTGCTGGACCTTAAGGTTGACCTTGGGTGTAGGTCTAGAGCTAAGGTACTCACTACACTCACCACACCCTAAACTTAAATGTTCTAGGCTCTCATCCCTTAATACTTTTGGGAGACTCTTGTAGGTGGTCCCCTAAACCCACTACCCCTGGGCAGGGTTTGGCTAAGACCACTACATAGAGGATCCAAAATGAGGTTCCCATTAGTCCATGGCTTATTGATGGTGGTTGACACTCCAACTCTACCAAAACACCCAAACTACCCAAAATCACCAAAATTTGCCAAATTACCAAAATACCCCTTCTTACCCCAAATTTTCAAAAAATCTAGAAAAATTCCCAAACACCCCCAAATATTCCCAATTTCATTTTTCTTAACTATCACATGACCCAATTTGGCCAATTTGACGATTTTTGACCGAAACTCCCAAATTACCCTTTAAAAGCCCATATTTTCCCCAAATTACCTCAAATGTCTATCCAATTGGTCTCTATTTCCCCCAATTTCAATTCTAAATGCAAATTCATCCTTGATGTGACCAATATAGACCAAATCAAGGCTCAATTGGCCAATTATTTTAACCCAATTTTGGCCCTATGACCTGGTTCCACCAAATTGAACCCATAGTCCACTCAATTGGCCACAATTTTTATTAAAAATCCTTCATAACATCCCCATATATCAAACTTGACCTTCAATTGGCCTTTTGGAGGCCTCAATTTCGTTTGATTTCAACCTAAGTCCAAAAAAGCCCCAAATTTGCCCCAACTAGGCCATGCCTCAAAATCACACCAAATTAATGGCCTTAGCCACAAAATTTCCACTCCATCCCCTCATGAAAAATCTTCAAAAAATCTCTCTTGATCATTTAAACCATGTTGATCATTTAAACCATTCAATTTAAACTTAGCCCAAGGCTAGCTCAACCTAGACCCATGTCTAACCCAACATGCCCAAATTGGCCAAACTTCAAAAATCCCTCAAATCGACCTACCAATTGAACTCAAAATCACTTCAACCCTTCACCAAAAATCTTCATAACAATCATCTACATAATTTTGATCAAAAAATTGTGTCAATTGACATGGATAACCTAGCCGAAACCCAAGCTTTGATTAGTTTGACCCACATTGAACCCATGCGTTAAAGATGGCATAACTACTCCAAAATCATCAAATTAACTCCACCTCAGCCATTGGTTAGACCCTAAGACTGAGCCAAAACCCGTCTAACCCAAGCTAGATGAGCCATGGACTAAAATTCCCCCAAATTAAGGGATCTTATTTCTAAAAATACTCATGCTTAAGATACCCTTACCAAAACTAAACCCCATTGCATTAAATTGCTTTGACATATTCCCCTGGATGCCCTGAGCACATAGCCACCTCCCCCTGCCCGACCTAGTCGTTGGAGGTGCTCAAAACCAAGAGCCACCCCCATGGAACTTCACCCAAATCAAACTTAGAGGCCAGCTCGCCAAATTAAGTTGTAGAGCTCCTCTGGCCTCCACCTAAGCAACACAATGCACCCCCTAATTTGCCATAACAACCACCCCTTAACCATTTTTATAAAAAGCACGTCCCACGGCGATGGGAAGGGGTGTTGAAAATTTCTTTGAGAGACCTCTCCAAATTGACCATAGAGCTTTCCTAAGATCCCCTCAGTGCATTCTAACTAGCTCAGTGTATTCCAACTGTTTTCCCTCACCAATTGCCACTGTCGGAGTTCAATTTTGAGCTCGAAATCTTGCGAGAAACCAGGGCAGAGCCCAATACACCTCCACAGTCCACCAAACTCAAACTAACTTCACCCACACCTTCACAACAGTAAGAGAAGCTTAAGCCCCATCAAATTCCCCTCTCACAGAGCCTCTACCATAGCTCTAGACCAAGAACCAAATCCAGCCGCGATCAAAATCATACCTAGTACTTACACCAAGACCAGAGACTCAATCCCTAGCCTGTTTGGATCACAACGAACGTGCCAAGACTCTCTGATCGAAGCTTCACTTCTCAGTGTAAAGGTATAAAAATTCTCTTCCTCCCGAGCCTATTTGAACTCTTCATTTGTTTTGAGTTGATTTCATGGCATCATAACCGTATGGATATGTTCCTCCAGTCTAGACGAACGTTTTAAAAAAAATCATCCAATTTGGTTAAGAAATGAGAGAGATCTTAAGGCTAGAAGATGGACGGTTCTCGGGTTATGCTATCAGGGACGATGACGGAGGGCCGTCCGATCAAGCGTGTATCATATGGACAGTCGAGATGAAGTCAGACAGCGCTTTGGAACATAAACCGCAGGCTGAGTCAACTTTGAGGTGAACGACGACGTCAAATAGGAGCTCGCCGCATGGAGCTTTGGAGCCGTCGTAGGTTGATGTGGTGCTGCGATTTTAAATAGATAAATATGGATTTAAAAAATTAGAAAACAATAAAAATACCCATTTGCTCAGTGAACAGAGGAAAACAATGTGGAAATACTTTCAAGCCCATTTGATGCATAAAATATTTTTAATTAATTCAATACTATCTGGAATTATTTGATTCTCCATGCATATTGACACATCATCTTGACTTGTCTATGGCTTAAAATTTTAGCATGTTGTTGCCCCTGTCTTAAGGAACATTTCTTAATTTTTTCAAAGTCTGAAGAGGTCCCTAGACAGAGAATCATATTTTCCAAATTTATGTGCATTATTTGCTTAAAATAATCATGGAAATTAGCATATTACTTAAGAAAATCCAAGAAAATTTTGAAATGTTTATTATGTCCAGAGAGCCATTAGAAAAATTTCTTATAAGTCAAGTCATTCAAAATACACCAAATCTTGACAAACCCTAAATCACTCAAATAATTAATTTTGAGAAATGAAAACAACAAAATGACTTGATTTTTGATCTCCACTATTTTTTAGGATCCAAAAAACTCACCATAAAAATTCCAAGAATCTTGAGTTCATTTGGCAACTTAAGTTGATTTTTAAAGATAAACAATATTTTAAGCACTAAAATGATTTTTAATAATTAAAATAAAACTTAAAAAATTATAAAACTTTTTTTTAGTTCTCTTTTATCAGTGGTATTTTCTAAAATAAAATGATATTTAAAATAAAACTTCATTTTTAGCCTATTTTAAATACTTAAATAATTAAAAATCCATAAAAATCATAAAAATAATAAAATTCATGGAAATGTTGTAAATTGCTTCCTAAGCACTTAGAAACAATTAAAATATTTTTCCTGATTTTTTAAAAAATATATTGATTTTTAAAGCTTAAAAATAATTTTTAAAGTAAATTTTAAGGCTTAAAAATAATTTTTAACGGCCAAAATGGGTTTTCACTAAAAATTATTCAAATAAATCAAATAAAACTCAGAAAAATATAACATTTTTTTTTGAGTTATCTGACCTTGGGAAGATTTCTCAAAAACATAAAACATAATTTTACCCATTTAAAATATTTTATATTTAATAAATACCCCAGAACTTAAAATAATTCTCAAAATTCAGATAAAATTCAAAAAATCATAAAATTTGGTCCAACGGTTTCTCTAATCTAGGTCTACCTCCAGTAAAAATTTCAAAGGATTAGGATTTACCTTGGTCAATTTAGAAATTTTCTTTGAAAAATCTTATTTTTACATGAAAATAATTATATAAATTAAATTAAATTTTGTAAAATCACGTTTTCTCCTCTGATGTCTTAATTGACCCATGAATGAGGTAGGATAAAAATTTCAAAGTCATTTGGATTGAATTTGACAAATTATGAAGTTTTAGGGCCTTAGGGGCAAATGTGTAATTTTGAAAATTTAGCCTTAATTAACATTTAGGCTTAATTCAAGGTCTTAATCAGTTTATTTGGATGTTTGAAACACAAGGGGTTAATTGGTAGAAATCAACCTCACTTTCCTAATTGAAAAGATAAGTTATAAATTTCTAAACTATTAAAATTTGGAATTTTATTAAAATAAAATGAACCCACGACTTAGGGGTATGGCTTTTGAAGTCAATAATTAATTAATTTAATACCCATATTTTGATTTTCAAATAAAATTCAAATCATTAATCATGACCACCGAAAGCTTAACCTTTCAAAACTAACTAAGACACTCACCTAGGTCTTAAGGGTTTAGTTGTGATGTAGGCTAAATCAAGTTTCATTTAAATGAGGATTGGAAAAGTAAATTAGAACATCTTTCAAACACTACAAGCCCAATGAGGACCAAAATTTGGTTAGGTGTTTCAATAACACTAACTTGCCTCTTTAAGGGTCTTCACCCACATAATCTTCAAAATTAAATTACAGAAAATAATTACATTATTCTTAGGGATAATTGATACATCAATGTTCATTGAGCATTCGGGTGTTCACAGGATGAATTATCAAGCAACATAATAAGTTTAAAAGAACTCGGGATTTTCCACTAGGCAGCGATAGAATAGCACGGACCTGCTTTTTTCTCTAGATCTGTTGGATACCTCAGAAATCTACTAAACTTAATATAGTTTGCTTGGCAATATCATCCTTAATTAAACTCCTAAGGACCCACCAAGATATGACCTAGGGTTAGATAGGTTGTCAAAATTTTACTTCCCTGTTTCATATAAACTGCCTTAACATGCCTTGAGTTTCAGGTGGTGGAACGAGAAGACTCACCAGGTACGCTTTTACAGTTTTCAGCATCGTCTTTCTTGTACTTTCATACTGTATTTTTATACATGCAAATTAGCATGCTAAATAACGATGTCAGCCTGCATGAAAACTAAAACTATTAGGATAGCCACAAAACCAAAACCAAAACCAAAACTATAATCAACCAAGATAAAATTCACCCCCACAACATTCAAAATATAAAATAACTCAAAATTTAATCACAAATATCACACAAAACTACAACTCCAACTAAATTAAGGCATCTCTATCGAATGATCGGGAATTCCTCGGAGGAGGTAACCTACGGTTGCTAATGAGGCTTCCCACGATCTAAATGAAATTATGGGACTCATTAAAGTTGAGTTTAGTAAATTCATTTGGACTAAGTGAATCCAATAGAAAATAGTGGTGTCGGATCGAGGGAACCGTAGAATCCTAACCGGTGTCGCTCTAATCAACTTTAATATGCCCCCATAAAATTTAAAGGACTTCAACCATAGGGCCACCTGATCTGAAATCATAACTTGACACATTAGAAAACTTAAACTCGTCGCGACAAGGAGCTTGGAGCTAGCATGGTAGGCAGCACGACCATCTTCATGAGCAGAACTTGTCTTCCCTAGCTAAACCAATCTACCTTCCTTAGATATAAACAACAAAGCCATAGGACCTCGAAATTGCTTGCTTATGCAACATAAATCTTGATCTTATCTTTAGGCCTTTGTACAGTCATGTTATACAATATAAGCCCTAACTTGTCTTAGGATTCCAAGGTTGTCATTTGTCACGACCTAAATCCTCACATCTTCCAGGCTTTTTGTGTGATCATTTCACACGAATGTAAGCCCTAACTAA
>NW_018250926.1:24261-28639 GCF_001263595.1 Phalaenopsis equestris
CACCTAAATATTTCTCCTCAAAATTGAAGCCAAACATTAGGATAGCTTGGGAAGTCACCGGAGTTCTCCTCTAGATCCATGACATCCCCTCGTCCTTCTACATTTGGACTTTATAACAAAATATTCCAAATTTGAACCAATCCCATTTCACAACTCTACGTCACAAAATATTCCAAATTTGAACCAATCCCCTTTCACACCTCTACGTCTGATCTCATTGAAAAGTCTTACCCTTTGAAACTCCTTGAAGACAATATTTCTTGATTTTTATCAAGAGTCTTCTTAAGTGAATTTGGTCATTTAAAATGTAATTGATCTATAGAAGCTTTCCCTTATAGGAGCATTTCTTGAACCCAGCTTAATATAAACCCAATTTAATTTTTAATATTAAATAGAGAAACTTGTTGGCAAATAAATTAGTTTCATAGACCAAATGGATATCATATATTCTTTAGTTTATTTGATCGAACCTCATCTTCAAGTCTTGTGTTTATCCTTCAGGATAGATACATGATTTGAGGTACAACGCTCTTTCATTTAAACTATGAAAAATATGGGGTCAGTTTGATTTCATATTTTTCTAAAACTAAATATATATGTAAATTAAAACGTCCTTCCGAAGCGGGTGACGCAATTTTGATTCAGGTGACCTATAGCTTCTTACAGGCAACTCCTCAAACCAAAATAGTGCCGACAGCTTCTGGCGACTCCATTGAGGAATAGCTTTTCTCTCCATACAACTCATGAAATATTATTTTCACACATCGGTAATGTGTCCATGTCCCTCTTGGAACAAATTTCCGTTCTTCTGTTGGCATACTTTACCCATTTCTGTCTTGGGAAAGTACGACTAACTCCTTGGACTTTAGAACTAGCTGTTCAAACATCTTTGAAAAAAGGGGTTCAAAAGGCCATTAAGCACTCTTTAAATTTTCAAGTGGGGGTCGGACCCCCAATAAGTGTGTCAGCGGACTAGGCTCCACCCAGGCGTTGTCTGCCACTAAATGGGCCCCGCACTGGTTCCTAAAATACTTCACATCTCCCTTCCAAATTTTATTTACTACTTTGCAAATCGTGTTGTGTTGCGCGCACTTTAAAATATTCTTACATTAATTAAATTTTACACCTCTTAATTTTTCTTAAACACAATTTTATATGAGGTTTTTGGCCATATAGCTAACCCTAAAACTTTCTATTTTAAAGCTTGCTGCAATGGCCTACCCAACACTGACCTTTTCATACAACCTGTCAATGAGTCACGAAGCCCGCAACCTTGCTCCAACCATTAAATTCGGAGCTGGATTTGAAGATCTCGAGGTCATCCTCAAAAAAGCCCCGTTTGTGGTAATGAAGATTGTCGCACCAGAAATACATGAACCATCTGCAAAATTCAGTCTGAGCTACCTTCAAGACTTCCCTGTCTGCAAGAAGTCTAAAACTACTGCCGTCATGGCACCCGCCAAACCTGCTATCCCCGCTGTTTCCCCACTACCGCTAAGGGGAAATAAGTAATGATTATTGAGGATCCTACTGAGGGATTAACTGTCCCATCACCTGTGTTTGAAATCGGATCAAGTTCGAAGGCTGTAACGCTGACTCGAACCCAAAAAAGGAACCGTAACAGAAGAGTTTGCAGGGTCATCAAAGCCCAGGCTCCCAAGGAGACACTCGTTGAGGAGGAGCCTCATAGTGTTGAAGAAGTGTTGCCAAAAATGTTACTGGAAATTTATCCACTCCTACGAGGGAGTAGATTCCATCCTCTGACGGATACCAATGGATATGAGAGTATCCAGAGAATCACTGCCGCATTACCACCACTTTATGGACATGATGAGGAGAGAAAGAAGTTCACTCCTATCACTCGAGTTAGTGTAGTTTTCAAAAGGCTAGCTACCAAAGAAGGATGTTCAGTTAGCGAGTTACTTAAAGGAGTTAGAGATGCAATTTCCCGCGCATGAAAAAGGAAATTTTGAGAAATGTCAAGTTTGCTAGACAGTCTCACAAGACAACTGGAGTGCCACCTACTCGCATCC
Organism: Phalaenopsis equestris; assembly: GCF_001263595.1. Taxonomy (NCBI): domain Eukaryota; kingdom Viridiplantae; phylum Streptophyta; class Magnoliopsida; order Asparagales; family Orchidaceae; genus Phalaenopsis; species Phalaenopsis equestris. The sequence goes on from NW_018250926.1 coordinate 26,295, forward strand.
CCATTTGGTTACGTCTAGGGAGCAATCTCTATGTTCATCTAGTTCCTTCTTTCAATTTGGGTTAACAACGCAGTTTTTGAACTCGATTTAATTTCAAATAAAGAAGGTGGAACAACCAATCCTTCAGTCGGGTCTTTGACGATCATAATCTCTTTTCACTTAGTAGAAATGAGAGCAACAGGCTTAGCAGGTGTCGTGATGGCAGTAGTCGTTACCTTCTTGTAAGAAGGTAAATCCTGTGGATAGTTCAGGTTGAACTCAACAGACGGTTCCATAGCTTTTGGAGCGGCAACATTCATTATGACAAAGGGAGGCTTCTCAAGGATAACCTCGAGATCTTCAAACCAGCTCCAAATTTGGGATTCTTGTTGATTAACCGTAGAGAATTTTAAAGAAAAGAAGTACATAGAGATTGTCTTCAAACTAGAATTTGGAACTCGGATTCCTGTCGATTAACCGTACAGAAGCTTAAAGACAGAGTAAGCAAAAAATTTCATTATGACGAAGGGAGGCTTCTCGAGGATGACCTAAGCTCTTATGATAAAGTAAATCTTTCAAAATTTTATCAGACCAGACGGACATAGAGATTCCTTAGATGGTGAAGTAAATCCTTTTATTCAGTTCGTGAGATTTGATAAATCCTAATTTAGGGACAAAACACAATAACCTGAGATGAAACATGCAAAATTTTGATTTAATAAAGGTTATATTTGGTTAAATTTAGCCTAAATAAATACCTAAATTTTATTTAAATGATGTTATCATGCACAATTTAAGAAACTCATATTGATAACAAATTTTTCTAAACACTTTTTAAACACTTAATATTTTATCTTAAAATTAATTGCAGTAACACATTTACTTCCAATTCACTCATCTGTCGATTTGGAGAAACAAAAATTGGGAAAAGGAGGAGAAGCTTGATCTCAAATCGTTCTTCCACTGTTGTGTTCTTGCGTCAGTTTTCTTCGTAGGATACAAGAGTTTTTTAGCTTCGCTCTCTTCCTGCTACTCCTTAGGTACTCCTTAGCAGCGAAATCTCTCACAAACATCTTCATCTATTCTTCTTAAAAAGTCGTTCTGCATTGATGTCGGTGCATTAGATTGTATCGTTATCTTTATACATTGTTATTTTACCACAGGAGTTCCCTTGCAAAAATTCAAAGATTGTACTTACAAGTTTGTTGTGGGGGGTTAAGCTTGTGCCCTACACAAGCTTAATTAAGATTTATGGGATTCCTCCTCTATCCACATGAATTGCATTACATAGTTCAAGCTTACCAATTGCACTTGCATTCATATTAAGTTCATGATTTCACATAAATGGGAAGAAACCTTAATTTGTAAATCAACAAATAGTTTTAAAGATATTTTGTTAAATATTTATAAGAGGAGAGTCTTAAACAAAATCTTCATAACTTTCAAAATCTTCATAATGTTGAAATTATTTAAAAATTTATGTCAAATATTTATAGAGAAGAGTCAGGTTGTTGACTCAAGATATTAGTGTTTGTACCAGCATAATGTGTGGTAAGATGGAATTAATGCACTGACAATTTTAATGAAAGAAAAAGTGGTAATAAGATTAGCTGCATAAAAAAATAGAGGAAGAATAGTGAGAAGCTTATAAGAATTAAATGGGTGTATATGATTTTTTCTTTATATTATACCTTCGAATATAAAAAATATTTATGTTTAAGTTTATACGTTTATTATAATTCTAAAGCCTCTTAAATGTTTTATTTGCCCAACTTGAATTATGTTAAATATATAAAATTGTGTAAGTCAAGTAACTTTTTTGTAATAACAAATACCATTTTTTCTTCTTAACACATAATTATCACTACTAAATGTGGCAAGGTTTTGATGACATCCAACAATAACCAAAATAAGAAAATTAGCTCATTTTCTTATAGTAATCAAATTGAGCTTTCTGGCAAAAGTTGTCATAACGAAATAAGAAAGTTATTGAAGAAAAATAAACTATAAAAAATTAAATGATTCAGAAACAAACATCTCACAAGAGGGAACTGATACATATTATTCAATAACATTTAAAACATGCATGCATGCATCCAATACATATTGCACAACTTTTTGGAACAAAAAGAGTGCGGAGATGCTTATTATATGTAACTTAGTAAAAACATACTTGATTGAAAGATCAATAAACAAACTATGTATAGATCTTTCTTTATTTTTCATTATGAAAATGACACTCCATTACTTATTTGATGATGGATTGACGCCATAGAAGTAAATCCCTTTCTTGTATTTAATTTCATCGCTTATCATCGCTATCTCAACATAATCAGATTCATCTCCAACGCTAATTTCATCAGATT
>NW_018250926.1:28946-31013 GCF_001263595.1 Phalaenopsis equestris
TTTTTTATACAATAAGCCCAAGTCTTCGTAGGTCTACCTCTGCCTTTCTTAACATATGTCGAATCTAAAACATCTACTCTCCTAATCGGATCATCAGATGATCGACGCTTAATGTGTCCAAACCATCTGAGAGGACTTTCTCTAATTTTGTCCGTCACAGAAGCTACACCAGCCCTATCGTGGATATATTCATTTCGCATTTTGTCTCTAAATGTAAAGCCACTTATCCACCTAATCATTCTCGTATCGGCAACACTCAACTTAGTGTTATGCTTCTCTTTTAAAGGCCAGCATTCCTCCATTTCAACCAACCAACTTCATTCTCTGAAAATTTCTGATAGATATATATATATTATGCAAATTTAAACATGAAGTTTGTAGCCCGCATATTTCTGCCTTAAGCACATTAAATAACTTATTATAATTCTCTATTTATTTTCTTAACATACAATATAGGTGCATTTACATACATAACACGTAAATCTTTTGTATTTACATATCTCACACCCAAATTTTGATATTCACCTGCACATCGCTCAATTCTTTCCTATCACATCAACATTACCACTAATTGTTAATGCTCCAAACTCAATTCCACTTTTTCATGCATGGGAAAAGTGGGAAGCAGGTAAATATCAATTTTTTTATGTAAGATAGGTAACTACATGAGAATTCCGTTATTATATTGTTTATATTGTATTTCCAATGAAATTTCTTCATTAAAATTCTTACCATGTAATTTCACAGGTAATATTTTAATATTCCCTTACTGCCTTCATCATTTTCTAATTGCCCATGGAGAGAGAGAAAGTCATGCAGGTTCTTATATATACATATTAAGAAATATGTAGCAAGTTGTTTAAAAGGCAGGGCAGCGACGTGGTGGCTAGAGCTTAACCAGATACGAAAATGAGAAGGCGGAGGAGCAATCGGTTTAGAATCAAGCAACTTCTGCAAGGGCATTTTTTACCAAAAGATTACGAACGAATGTTATACACTTAATATCAATTTAGTTCACATGACTCCAAATCTATCAACGCATACAATGAAGAATTCTACCGACTCGATGTTGTAGATTTACATGAGTCTAACAATCAATTAATCGCCAAATACATTGACAGTTTTGAAGATACCATTGAAGATGAACTGAAATTGAATTCTATTTGGTCTTTGTCAAAGTAGTGAATCCGGCATACGAAGTAGAATTGCAGCTCATCGAGGACACAAAGGGTAATTCATCACGAAGATCGACAATTGAACATTACGGACCTGGCAATCGGATTGTTAATATGACACTGAAGCCAAACTCTCCTTAATCCCAATCAACAACTTAATCCATCCCAACAATAAGTGAGAAGGTTTCTGTTAAGGGTAAAATTTTGGTTAAAGAGATATCATGCTCCAAGTTTTCCAATTCAAAATGTTTTCAACCAAAGTCATAAATTGCACGAATGTCCAATGCGACAACAAATTCAGTTCATGAAAGGAAAAGCTGATGATAAACTTGTCGGCACTATTTTGGGTTGTGGAGTTGCCCGTTGGAAGCCGGTCGGTTGTATGAATCGAAATCCCGTTGCCAGCTTCGGAAAGGAGTTTAATATATATATATATATATATAAGTTTAGAAAAATATGAAATCAAACCGACCTCATATTTTTCATAGTTTAAATGAAAGAGCACTATACCCCAAACCCAGTATCATCCCAAAAGATAAACACAAGACTTCAGGGTGAGGTTCGATCAAATAAACTAAGAAATATATGAAATTTGTTTGTTCTGCGAAAACCATTTTATTTGTTGACAAGTTCCCCTATTTAATACGAAGGATTAAATAGGGTTTATATTAAGTTGAGTTCGGAAAAAGCTCCCTATAAGGGCAAACCCTTATAGTTAATTACATCTTAGCTAACTAAAGTCACATAAGAAAAATCCCGATAAAAATCAAGAAAAGTTATCTTTAAAGAGGTCAAAATGATAGAACTTTCAATGAGATCGGACAAAGAGGTGTGAAAAGAGATTGACTAAAATTTGGAACATTTTGTTGTAGAGTCCAAAGGAGGAAGAACT
>NW_018250926.1:31023-35630 GCF_001263595.1 Phalaenopsis equestris
ACAGGAGAACCTCGGTGACTTCTTAAGCTATCCTACTGTTTGGCTTCAGTTTAGAGGAGAAATTATTTAAGTGTTTTATCCTGTCAATTTTATTAACTTAGGGCTTACATTTGTGTGAAACGATCGCACAAAAAGCCTAAAAGATGTGATGATTTACGTCGTGAATAACGACAACCTCTGAATCCTAAGACGAGTTAAGGCTTATATTGTATAGCAGGGCTTGTACAAAAGCCTAAAGATGAGTTGAGGATTTAAGTTGCATAAGCAAACAACCTCGAAATCCTGTGGCTTGATTGTTTAATTCTAAGGAAAGATGTGTTGTTGTAGATCTTCTTGCTATTAAAGATGGTCGTGCTGCCCACAATGCCAACTCCAAACTCCTTGCAATGACGAGTTTAAATTTTCTAATGTGTCAGGTTATAATGTCAAACAAGATGTTCCTATGATTGTAGTTCTTTAAATTTTAATGGGGCATATTAAAGTTGATTAGAGCGACACCGGTTAGGATCTTACAGTTTCCTCGTTCTGGTATCACTGTTTTCTATTGGATTCATTTAGTCCAAATGAATTTACTAAACTCAACTTAAGGAGTTTCATACTTTCATTTAGACTGTGGGAAGTGTGGGAAGCCTCTGTGGGAAGCCTCGTTAGCAGCCGTAGGTTACCTCCTCCGAGAGATTCTCGATCAATCGATAGAGACGTCTTAATTTTGTTGCAGTTGTTGTTTTGTAATGTTTGTGATTAAATGTTGAGTTGTTTTATTTTGAATGTTGTGGCAGTGAGTTTTATCTTAATTGATTTTAGTTTTGATTTTAGTTTTGGTGGCTATCCTAGCAGTTTTGATTTTCGTGCAGGGTGACCTCGTTGTTTAACATGCAATTTTTATAAGCATATAAATACAGTATGGAAGGTATAAGAAAATACGGTACTGTAAACTGTAAAAGCGTACCTGGCGAGTCTTCTCGTTCCACCACCTGAAATATTAGTACTTGCAAAGCATGTATAGTATTGCAAGAAAGTTTAAGTTGCAAGAGTAGATGAAGGTTTAGCTACCAACCCCCAAGTTATGACTTTGTTGAATCTCAGAAGATCCTAGTGGATAATTTTAGAACAAAATATGACAAGTCCAATTTTCTCTTCAGAATATTCAATAGATTTTAAAATGTTCAAGGCATGACCCTAGATCATTTTGAATATCTCCTGAAATATCCCGAGTTCATTTTGATCTTGTCATAATGTTCTGATAATCATCCGAGGTTGAAGTGTGACTACCCCGTTTCCCAGTGAAACTTAACAATTTAATTAACCTAAGGATAGGGTACTCGATCAATCAATTAACGTTTCATTTAAGATTTATGTGTTGGGTGCCTCTAAGGCAAATTGAGGTCATTTAAGATTGTGGTACCCATAATTAAGGTCAGGCTTGTAGTGTTCAGAGATATTAATCACCGATTATGTTATCTTCTAAATCTGATCAATTGAGTTTAAATATCGAGTCTAGGTCACTACTAAGCCTTTAACAATTATGATGAATGAAATAGTGATTATCAAAATTTTGATTTCAAGTGATGTGCGTTCTTATCAATTTGTCACATCATCCTCAAATTTGGGCTTAAGAAAAGTAAACCATCATTTTTCCGACTTAAGCCCATTACTTAAGAATCATTCGATCTAAGTTGACTTTCAAGTTATGAAAATTAGGAGGGTTATGATTTTGTTGATGTTGTGCAAGGCTAGTGAGTGGGTTTCTACCTTTTAGTTTGATTGTATTTCAATCATCCAAGCATATTCATTACTATTAAAATTACTCATTTTACCTTGGTTAATCCTAAATTTTGATTAAGGCACCAAAGTCTTAAAGTTACCATTTTGCCCTTGGGGCATTCACCTCAACTCTTTAAACACAACTCAAACTACTTCAGGGGTTTAGAGTGTCATATCCATGAGGTGATTATAATGTTTAGAGGAGAACATGTGGACCTCTCAAAATTTTGATTAATTTAGATAATTATTTAAATTTAGAAGATATGATTTTCAAAAGTTAATTTATTTAATTATCCAAAATAAAATTTATATTTGTAGAAAAAAAAATATTAGAGGTTTTCTAAGGTCAAAAAAACACTTAGACAAAATATTATGATTTTTTTAATCAAATTTCTATTATTATTATTATATAATTTTTTAATCAATTTCAATGATTAATTGAATATAAAATAATATTTTAATTGAAAAAATCATTCTTATATTTTTAATATACCTCTCTAAATTCAAAAAACTCAGAGAATCAAATCTTATATTTTTGTGATTTTTAATTTATTTATTATGGTTATTTTAGTGGGAGACATTAAGCCTTTAAAAAATTTATTTTAAACCTAGAAAATTTATGAAAAATGTTCTAATGAATTCTAAATGATCAGAGGACATTCCCACTCATTTTGAACCATTTTTTGTAATTTTGAAAATTTTGATTATTTTAATTATTTTTAATTCAAAATATATTTTAAAAATGAAATATTTTCACAAAAATGGATTTTATTTTTGGAAAATGTCTCTCATCACAAGGAACTCAGAGAATAATTTTCATAATTTTTTTAATCATATTTATTTTTATATAATTATTTTTATACAAAAAAGAAAGGCTTCCTTAAAAATCCATTTTAGTGCTTAGACTGAGTCAAATAATTTTGATATTTTTACAGTGGATAAAGTGCTTTATGGATAGTGGAGAAGTGACTTTATCAATTTTTTATAAGTGTATAATTTACATAAATTAATATAAGGTATATGCTTTTAATTATATATAGAAATGTACAAGATGATTCAAAGCATCACAATATTTTCATAATTTTCTGAGTGAAATTTTGATTTATATAATTAAAATAGCCAAAATGGTCACCTTGGCTTGAAAATTAGAGCTAGAAGCATAGGAATGTCCTCTGACCTTGGAAAAATCAGAAGACATAGCCTCTGTGATGAGAAATGAACTCTCAAATTTTCAAGCCATGGTGAGCAATGTTTAGTAATGGAGAATTGAAATACCACAAAGGGTATTTAATTCATTAAAAATTAGAGAATAAAAAAATAATTTTTATTTTTAGCTCAAATTATTCTTCTCTGTTCACTGAGTAAAAGGGTATTTTTCTTTTATTTTTATTATTTTTCTTCACAAAGTTATGCATTTTTAAAGTTATTGGCATTTAAATAAATGTGCTTTTAAATAAATAAGAAAATCATTATTTTTCTACTTAAGTGACGTGACGCCGCGTCAACCTACGGCGGCTCCGAAGCTCCATGTGGCGCCTTTTGGTTGTGGCGTCTTTTGGTTCGACACCGCCATCCACCTTAGCGCTGGCTTGGACCTGCGGTTCGTGTTCCATTCCTTCGTCCGGCGCAATCTCGTCCTTTGGTTGGATACATGCGCGATTGGACGACTCTCCATTATCTTCCTCAATTGACCTAACCCATAAGCCGTTCACACTAAAACCTTAAGCATCTAGACTCAACCAGATTGTATGGGGTTTTTTTTTAAACATTCATCTACTCAAGACGAGCACATCTATGTGGTTGATCAAGTATAAAATCAAGCCCTTATAAATGGAGAATCAAAATAAGCTCGAGCTAGGGTTAGAGCTCAATATCTTTGTCTGAGAGGAGAGGCCTCATTCAGATGATTGTGGTAGCTTTGATTAGACCCAACAAACCTCCAAATGAAGTCTTGTGCCCTGGTGAATCGTTTAGGTATGAATTCGATCAAGCTCAATCTCAAATGTTGACCAAAGTCTATGCTTGGGGCTATTTCAGAGGGGGCTTTGATGAGGAATCAACTCATCTCACTGTGAGGATGGTGTGTGCACAATTAATTTGAGTTTGGTGGACTATGGACAGATGTCCTGGTTTTAGCTGAAAATTTGAGCTTAAAATTGGGCTTCCACAATGTGGATCAGTAAAGGAAAATGGTGGCATTGAGCTGTCTGAGAGCAATTGGACAAGGGTGTTTGGAGAGTGTTTGAGAGCAATTGGACAGAGTTTCCCCAAGGAATTTTAGCACACCTCTCTTTGGCCATGGAGGAGCTAATTAAATAGAGGGTCTTAAAGGGGAGCTTAGGGAAAATTGATGGGTGCAAAGAGCTGCTTAGGTGGAGGGCTTAGGAGCTCTAAAGAGACATTGGGATGTGGTGACCTCTATGGTTGAAATTGGGTTTGATTTAGGCTGGTTTTAGCTGAAAATTTGAGCTTAAAATTGGGCTTCCACAATGTGGATCAGTAAAGGAAAATGGTGGCATTGAGCTGTCTGAGAGCAATTGGACAAGGGTGCTTGGAGAGTGTCTGAGAGCAATTGGACAGAGTTTCCCCAAGGAATTTTAGCACACCTCTCTTTGGCCATGGAGGAGCTAATTAAATAGAGGGTCTTAAAGGGGAGCTTAGGGAAAATTGATGGGTGCAAAGAGCTGCTTAGGTGGAGGGCTTAGGAGCTCTAAAGAGACATTGGGATGTGGTGACCTCTATGGTTGAAATTGGGTTTGATTTAGGGGTGGTGGCTCTCAATTTTAGATCCTTTGGTGACTAGGGTGGTTGGCCATGGTAGGGGAGGGGCTTAGGTGGCTCAA
>NW_018250926.1:36425-40846 GCF_001263595.1 Phalaenopsis equestris
GATCAAAATTGGGGGTTTGACTTAGATCAAAATTGAGCTCAAATCATGGGCCAATTAGGCTGAAATTTGGTTTATATTGGTCATGTGAAAGATGAATTTGAGTTTAGAATTGAAATTGAGGGGAATTGGGGCCAAATTGATGGACATTTGAGAAGAATTTGGGGAAATTGATCCTTTAAAGTTAATTTGGAGTTTTGGTCAAAAAGGTCAAATAGGCCAAATTGGGTTCAATTGAAGGGTTAAAATTGGCTTTGGAGACATTTGGAATGGTTTTGGGTGTTTTAGTAAAGTTTAGGGTCCAAGGGTATTTTTGTAATTTTGACAAATTTGGGGGTATTTTGGTGATTTTGGCCATTTTGGGTGGTCCTGGGAAATTTGGGCATTTTCAAATGGTTTGAAATGATTTTTGAACCAACTTGGGTATTTTGGGTGAATTTGAAAATTTTGACCAAATTTAGGGTTCAAGGGCTTTTAGGTAATTTGGGTGGATTTAAGGGCAAAAGGCCAAGTTGGACATTTTGCTAGAATTGGGGTGCCAACCACCTTATATGAGCCATGGACTAATGAAATCCCTATTTGAGTCCTCTATGTACTAGTCTAAGCTAAACCCTAACCTAGGGCTAGTGAGTTTAGGAGACCATCTACATGAGTCTCCCAAAAGATCAAGGGATCAAGGTCAACAATTTGTGTTTAGGGTTTGTGAGAGATTGTGAGTGAAAGTGAATGTAGTGAGTGAATTAACTCCAGACCAACACCCAGAGTCAACCCTAAAGTCAAGAAGTCCTATGGGAAGTCTCCTTGAGATCCTCCATACTGATTCCTCCTAATAAGTGCTAGAGGTTATGACCAATATGTGGAACTTCAAGTCGAGCAAGGAGGAGTTTAGAATTTTTAATGATGAGGGTTCCTTTCTAGTTTTATAAGAATAGTCAACAGGAAAGTCCTATGGTTAGACCTTAGGCAACTTAAGAGGGAAAAATAAACCTCAACCAAAAGTGAGGTCAACAATAACCCACCGCACTAATGAATGAGCTCAAAAGAACATTAGATTTTACAAGATATGATTGATGAATTGTTGGTTAAATAATTAATTTAAAATTTCTTAAGTCCTTATGCAGCCTCTGTGCTCTTAGTTAAAAATAAAAATATTAGCTGGTAAATGTGCATTGATAGTTGAGTCATTAATAAAATTACTATCAAGTTTTTTATGTTGAGAGTAGAAGACATGCTAGATAAACTCGTTTGAGCTAGTTATTCTTCTAAACTTGACTTACGGAGTGGATATTATCCAATACGGAGTTTGGGAGATGAACGGAAAACAATGTTTAAAACACGAGAATGACTGTATGAGTGGAAGGTTATGTTTTGTGGATTATTTATCACATCTAGTACCTTCACATGATTGATGAATGAGGTAAAAAAAAAATTTCTAGGAGTAATTTGTGTTGCTTACTTCAACTTCAATGATATACTTGTATAAAACTCTTCATTCAAAAACCACATACATTGTTTATCACAAAACTTTGGAGTTCTAAGAACTCATAAACTTTTTCTGTATATTTAAAAATGTGGGTTCATTTTTTCAAGCAACCATTTCCTTTTCTTTATTATAACGGCAGCGGGGCTTAAGATGGATCCACAAAAAGTTTTGATCATTCAGGAATGGTCGACGCCTGCCTCTCTGTTTGAAGTCTGTAGTTTCCATGGATTGTTTAACGTTTATCATCAATTTATATGTGGGTTTAACAACATTATGTCCCTCTTGGAAAACCATTTGAAATCCAAACCTTTAGTTTGAAGTTGCCAGCAACCACAAGTGATATCAAAAAATGACTCGACATGCTAACACAACACAAACTATGCTAAAAAAATCAGAGTTTGGGTTGACCTGAATATTTTTTTAGTAAGTTTGGGTCAGAGAATTCGATTTTTCAGGTTGGGTTCAAGTTGATCCCAAAAACCAAAGATGACCTGAATAAGCATGATTGTTCGGGTTAGCGGGTCAAGCTCAGGTTGGGGTCAAGTTTGGGTATTAGTTTTCAACCCATTTATTATTCGATTGAGTTCAAATTGACTGTATTCGGGTAGGGTCATTTTTGAATCAGAACCGAACCTGACCAACTAAACCCATATTGACACCCCTAGCAACCATGTAGCTTTGAAATCATAAAAGAAGCCATTACGATAGCTCAAATTTTGACTCTTCCAGATTTTGATAAAGCTTTCCAAGTTGATACTAATGCTTCAAATATTAAAATAGAGCTATCCTAACCGAAGAGCAACAATGTTCTATTGCATTTTTTAGCAAAAAACTCAAGCCCGCCACAGAAAAATGAACTATTTATTGGCAGAAATTATATGAAGTTGTTCGAACTCTCAAATAATAGGAACACTACATGCTTCACCAGAATTGTGTGTTGTGTAGTGACCATCAAGCCTTGGAGTTCCTCTTCTCGCAAAAAAAATATAAATCGCATGCTTGCATTGTGGGTTCTATTTCTTCCTAAGTTTAGTTTTGTGCCGGAACACAAGTCGAGAGCTCAAAACCCAGTGGCAAATGCTCTTTATAGGAGATCTACCTTTTACACTTTAGAAAATTATTCAATGGTCCAAGAATCCATTAAAGAGATGTATGTTGAAGACCATGACTTCACTTCCATTTGGCCAGTGCAATACTTCCCATATGATTAAAAATTATTTAAACTATCATGACTATCCATTTAAAGGGAACCAATTATGTATTCCAGACACATCCTCAAGATTTCAACTTATAAAAGTCTTACACATTGGAGACTTAGCTACTCAAGTTGGGCATGACAAGACATTGGCTCGACCACAAGAGCAATTTTTTTGCCTCAGTAGCGGAGAGATGTTTCCGAATAGAAGTGTTCCATCTGTCAAAGCTATAAAGCTACTAATCAAAATAATTGATTATATATATCTTCTAGTTCTAGATTCGATTTGGCAAGACCTTAGCTTGGACTTTATCTTGGGCTTACAAAAAGAAAAAGAAAAGGGAAGTTGATTCAATCATTATCTTTTTTGATTGATTTTGGAAAATGACACAATTTGTGGCTTGTAAAAAACGTTAGATGCTATCCATATAGCTCATTTTTTCATTCATGATATTGTTCACCCATATGGAGTTCCTTGAAGTCTCACATTTAACCGTGATGTGTAATTTATTTTTATTACTTTAGAGAGATTTAGAAACAATTATGAGCCATGCTCGGTTAAGTTCTGTCTATCATTTACAAATAAATTGTCAAACCGAGGTCGTCAATCATATTCTTGGAAATATACTTTGTTTACTTGTGCAAGACCATTCGAAACAATGGGATAGCTTCTTGGTAAATCTAGAATTTGAATATAATTCATTGACTAATAGTTCCACGAGAAAGTGTCCCTTTAATATTATTTATACAAAAGCACTCGATCATTTTGTAGATGTTGTTAAGATCCAAATTCCTTCCATGGTTGATGATTCTACCCATCTGCTTCAAGAAGTTCAATCAAAATTAATTTCTTCTAACATAAACTACAAACAACAGACTAACAACAAATGATTTTGCAAGGTTTTTTATTTGGTTGACCTCATTATGGTTAAAATGCGCAAGGAATGGGTTGCACATGGCAGATATTCTATGCTAAGCCTCCAAAAATTTTGACATACTGTTGTATTTTAGCACCTTAATGACAACACATACATCATAAAGCTATCACCTAATCCACTTACTTCTTCCACCTTCAACGTTTAGGATTTGTATTTATACCATCCTCCTAATGGTGCTACTACACAATTTGAGTCACTCGAGTCGGGTACTATTGAGGTAGAGAGCGCTCTGATGAAGGTTATGATAGGAAAGTATATATATTTCCATATGTTGTCATCTGAGCATAGTGGCTATAGGTTATTATATTTTTGTTATGTAGACTCATTATATTATGATATTCCCACATTTTTTTAGTAGTGGCCTCCAAAAAGAAATATACATATATGTAATTTTGGTTAAGAAAAGGCAGATAGTGAAATTATTTGCTACTGCAACTCATGGTTTTATTTATTTTTCATCTTTCCTTGAGCAGGTTTTATGAAAGAGAGGTAAGATGCAAAAATAAGAAAAAGGAGGAAGTTGTGCGTTCAACGTGGTGTCAACATCCTTATAGGAAACTATAGCATAAAACCAATAAAGTTTCAGGACTTCATCCAAGCCTACTTAGGGCAACCATCTCATTGCTTTTTTAAGTTGTTTTATTTATTTCATTAATGCGTTCTTATTTTCTCCACAAGAATTTAGTTACATATTACCTCAAGTTGATTTTAGGTCATTTTTTATACAATAAATTTTTCTTCGCTCTCCCTAAATTAAAAATTGGTAGTGGCAGTTTGGTGTCCAACTACAACCAATTCCTTTCTAATT
>NW_018250927.1:0-615 GCF_001263595.1 Phalaenopsis equestris
TCTACATTACCTATTATTATATCTTCAGAGTTAAACGATTTGCAAAAGCAAAGACTTTTATACATTAAGATGATATAAGAAAGCTTTTGGTTGGACCTTAGCTGATATTAAGGAAATCAGTCCTTTGATCTGTATGCACAGAATTATACTAGATGAACAATACAAACCAAGAGTTGATCCACAAAGGAGATTAAACCCAATGATGAAAGAAGTAGTCAAGAAAATTTTTTTGAAATGGTTGGACACCTGAATTATATATCCTCTATATCGGACAGTGCTTGGGTAAGTCCAATTCATTGTGTTCCTACGAAAGGAGGAGTGATTGCTGAAACAAAAGAGAATAATGAATTAATACCTATCAGACAAGTTACTGGGAGGTGTATTTGCATTGATTATAGAAAATTAAACACTGCCACTAGGAAAGGTCACTTCCCTTTACCATTTTTAGACCAAATAGTAGATAGACTTGCTGGGCACAAATATTTTTATTTTTTAGATGGATATACCAGTTACCATCAAACTCCTATTGCTCGTGGGGATCAAGAAAATACAACATTTACTAGTCCTTTTGGAACTTTTGCTTTTTAAAGAATTCTTTTTGGATTATGTAAATTA
>NW_018250927.1:625-1461 GCF_001263595.1 Phalaenopsis equestris
GGATTATGTAATGCACTTGCAACATTCCAGAGATGTATGATGTCTATATTTAGTAAGTTAATTGATGATATATTTGGAACATCATTTGACGCATACTTAAATATTTAAGCATGGATACCCACTAGAGATGGTGAAAACAAAGCATGTGTGAATTGTGTTTGTTCTTCTTGCTTGAGATATTTGGAAATGTCATAATGTTAGTTTTTTTTGAAAAGAGATTTGCCCCTCTCGAAATGCATATTAGATTGAGTTATCAAAGGACTTTATTACTCAACCGACTAATGTAAGAGGGGTTAGGAGTTTTCTTAGACATGTTAGTTTTTACAGGCATTTTATTAAAGATTTTTCAAAAATTACTAAACCTCTATGCCAAGTTTTAGAAAAGGATAAGAAATTTGAATAGGATAAGAAATTTGAATTTACTACTGAAAGTTGTTTAAATGTCATTGAGTTATTAAAGAAAAAAATAATCTCAACCAGTATTATAGTTTCATCTAACTAGGATAAACCATTTGAATTGATGTGTGATGCTAGTGATTAAGCTATTGGAGTTGTTCTTGGACAAAGGTATGATAAGATCTTTAAAGTTATATACTACGCTAGTAAAACTCTTAATGATTCTCAAATTAACTACACTGTTACTGAAAAAGAGTTACTGGCTATTGTGAACAAATTTAGATCTTTTTCAATCGGGACTAAATGTGTTGTGCACACTGATCACTCTGCTATTAAATATCTGATGCAAAAGAAGGATGTCAAACCAAGGTTAATTAGATGGATACTTTTGATGCAAGAATTTGATCTTGTGGTTATTGATAGAAAGGGAACTGATAATA
>NW_018250927.1:1540-4774 GCF_001263595.1 Phalaenopsis equestris
TTCCCTGATGAACAACTTTATAATGGAAAATAGTGGAAAATACCATGATATGCTGATATTGTTAATTATATTGTAAGTGATATTTTTCCACCTATGCTGACATTGCAATGGTAAAGAAAATTCATCAATGATGTAAAAGCATATTTTTGGGATGAACATAATTTATATAAATAATGTAAGGATCTTATTTTGAGAATATGTGTACCTTATGAAGAAACTGAACTAATCATTCAGAAATGTCATGATTCTGAATTTGGTGGACATTTTAGGATTGATAAAAGTTCTTATAAAATTTTACAAGCTGGATTCTATTAGTCTACTCTCTTTAGAGATTTTTACAAATACATAAAAACTTTTGATCGATGCCAACGAGTAGGCAATATATCTAAAAGAAATGAAATGCCTCTAAATTTCATGTTAGAAGTTAAGATTTTTGATGTTTGGGGATTAGATTTCATGGGACCATTTATTCCTTCATCTGGGAGTTTATACATATTAATTGCAGTAGACTATGTTTCAAAGTGGGTTGAGGCACAAGCTTTACCTCATTGTGATGCTAAATGTTTTTTAAGATTTTTAATGAAAAATATTTTCACTAGATACAGAATTCCGAGAATGATTATCACTAAAGGATCTCATTTTAGGAATAAATACATTCGAAGATTGGCAAAAAAGTTTAATATTATTCATAGAATCTCTACTTCCTATCACCCCAAACCAGTGGGTTAGCTGAAGTTTCTAATACAGAGATTAAGCAAATACTTGAGAAGACTGTAAACCCTAGTAGAGTAGATTGGTCCACTAGACTGGATACCACATTATGGGCTTACAAGACTTCTTATAATACTTCTATTGGAATGACTCCCTACAGGCTAATTTTAGGAAAGACTTGTCACTTAGCAATAGAATTGGAGCATAAATCATATTAGGCGATTAAAGAATTTAATTATAATTTGAAAGATGCTGGTGAGAAGAGATTCTTACAATTGAATGAATTGGAAGAATTAAGAAATGAATCTTATGATAACGACATAATTTATAAGGAGAAACTAAAGTTATGGCATGATCGAAGGAAGATTAACCAGAAGAACTTTAAACCAGGACAAGAAGTTTTGCTTTACAATACAATACTGAAGTTATTCTGTAGTAAATTGAAGTCTCATTTGTTAGGACCCTTTACTATGACCCAAGTTTATACTTATGGAGATGTTGAAATTGAAGATCAAAAGATTGGGAATAGATTTATAGTAAATGGACACAGATTAAAGCCATATTTTGAGGGTAAAAGACCAAATTTTAAAGAGATTTTAATGATCCGTCAACCTGAATAATATCCAATAATATCTGAATAGGTCGGGTTGACGACATTAAACCAAGTGCTTTATGGGAGGTAACCCATAGATATCTTTCTTTTTATTACAAATATAGTAATTTTATTTGAAATTATCATTAGTTTGTGGTAGTATTGAACTTTACTACTCACGTTTACTCTTGAATCATCATAAAAATTGGATCCATAGAAAAAAAAAAAATTGGAACGCATTCGGACCAAAGCGAAACTGTGAATTTTTTTCCTCGGGCATCGACGATGCCATCGACGCCACCGACGGTGCCATCAATGCCACCGACTGCTAGTTTTTCCTGAGAGTCCAGGTAATTAATTCTAAAGGCTCGCCAATGGTGCCATCAATTCTGTCGACAGCGAGAACGGCGGGATTATGTTTTCTGGAGTTTCAATGGACAATTTTTGGTGGTTTTAGGCGGGATCTACTCCCTATAAACTTCCAAATATGGTTCTTATGTTTGTATTTCCCCAAAAACGAATTGAAACTCCACCAAATTCATCCCTATGGCATCTAATTCTACTGAAAACCATAGATTGCGAGTGTTCAACTAGAGAAAGTTCATTAGTTCCGAGGGGCAGCGAATCTTCAACAAAGTGCTGACAAAGAGGAGATTAGTCAAGGAATGAGGATTCATGAATTGAGGATTAAACTATCATTCAACAAAAATTGAAGAGATGATTGTGCGACGAAGATAGGAAGTGTTGTGCTACACTACTGCCGCCGTAGTTATTCGTGTGGTGAAGGAGTTTTATGCTAATTATCATGTAATCAACTAGGGAGTCGTCTATGTACGAGGTAGATGGATAACTTTTACTCATGCATGGATTAATGAGTTATATATGATCGAGAATGTTCCTGTCTTCCATTATACTAACTTCATCCCCATTATTCCAACTCATGAGATCTACCAATATTGACGGATGAAACTGAAGACTGGGAAATGAGAGAAAACGAGTATGTTAGTTTTTCTGCGACACTTCTAAACCCCGTTTCTAAACATTAGTACTTCTTCATTTCTGCAAAACTATTACTGACAATGGAGATCGGTGAAGTTACTAAAAATAGTGCTATTTTGAATTGTTGTTTCCAAATGAGACTACCGATTGATATTGGATCGATAATTGTGAAGTCTGTTTTGAGCCTGATTATTCATGGATCAACTTATGGACTTGGACATCCTTCAAAAATTTTCTTACTCTGTAGTCATTTCCAAGTATCTTATGAGAATTGGGAAAAGGTACTTCTACCTTAGAAGCCTTTGGACACAACCGAGAGGTTCCCAACCAATGAAGATGAAAATGATATGATTATTATTGTGGATCAATCATCTCAGATTCACTTCCTATTTAGCCTTTAGTTCCGGACAAGACACTAGTGATCCTGCAAAAAATCAAGAAATTTGAGAAAGAGTTTGAGAAAGAGGTACAAAATGGAGGTACAAAATGTTATGAATGCAATTAACAATATCTCTAATTTTTTTGGTCATCTAGACTGGAGGATGAAAAAGCATTTTGATCACTTTAGACACATAGAAGGGAGTTTGATACGATTGATGAGAAAGATGGGATTGATAGAAGAGGACTCTATTGAAGAATTTCCATACAGAATCTTATATAACCTCTTTGTTCATGTTCAATCAATGGGTGATCTCAGAGGAGAAGCAAGCACTGAATCAGAAGAGTAGTAGATTTACCTTACTACCTGTTTGTCTATGTGTGTAATTTGATTTGAACTTTGTTTTTGCTTTGCTTTCAAATTTTGCTTTTAGATCTCAGTATAGTTGAGACTAAGCATAGGATGTTTTTTTTCAGCGCTTTGAGTGTTGTGGCTTGGATTGCGATGCTGAATTAATGTATTGAGGTTAAGAAAATACCAAACTTAGGTGTCT
>NW_018250927.1:4809-8805 GCF_001263595.1 Phalaenopsis equestris
TAGTACATCATTTAATCACTTAAAATTTATGTATATTGATTGAACGGATGTCGTCGAGGCTTGAAATTGATCGAAATTGCAAAAATCTGGAAATTGAACTAATTTTAAAAATCTCGCCGACGGTGGATTTTTCCCGAGACTTAGGCTATTAATTCAATAGAGCTCGCTGACGGCGCCGAAGACCCCGCCGACAACGAGATCCTAAAAAAACACTTTTAGTCATGATTTTGACCAGTCAACCACCACTATTAATCATCCCCTTCCTCTTAAAAAAATGAAAATTTTAATCTAGGGCTTGAAGATCTTGGATTTGGGGGCAATTTCAAAGCATTTAGACACCGGATTTTATCATCTCTTGGTAAGAGCTTCACTCCAACATAAAAATATTTGATTTTCACCTTGAATTTCTTCCACATTGAGAAGATCCAAAAAATTTGAGAATGTGGAGAAAATATTTGGAAGAAATTCATGGAATTTACCTTTAGATTCTTAGAGTCACTCTTGGAAGCTATTATTTGAGTATTTGAAGTGTATTTTGGAATTTTTTATAATTTTAATTACATTAACATGGCTCCGCGACAAAAGATGCAACTTGAGTTTGACGAGTCTCGCTTCGTCAATGCGAAGGCTCAGTCGAAATTTACTTCAGTATGTGAAGGGAATAACTGTATACAAGATCGAGTTTTTGAGAGTTCGGGAGGAGAACTTGAGCGAGTTATTAACAAATGGAGGTGGTAAAACTTCTGTTATACCACCAATAAGGCTGTTGTGAATATTGTGAAAGAATTTTATGCCAATGTGTTCTATTCTGAAGACGGAACCGTTAGAGTGCGGGAAATTTCTGTTGAATTTAATGCCGCCCGCATTAACTCCTTTTATGAAGTCCCAGACTCCTATAGTTGCCATTATGAAACCTTCAGCACAATGGAAGGCCGGCTGAATGATGTCACAAACTTTCTCACTGATGGGAAAGGGACATGGAAGATAAAGCAACGAGAACGGGTAAATTTTTCTGCTTTCATGTTCAATGCCACATCTAAAGCGTGACACTATTTTATTTCCTCTACCCTGTTACCTACCTATCACCATAGTGAGGTAACAAGAGATAGAGCTATTTTGAATTTTGGTATTCAGAATAATTGAACTAAAAGTGGGGAGAATTTTTTTTATGAATATATTGACCACGGTAAAGAGTGAAATAAGTGGAGGTCTGGGACATCTTGGCCTCATTTATGCACTTTGCCAACTTTCTGGAGTTGAAGATGGAGATGATGAAGAATGGGTTTACCTTATGAAACCCATTAGTAAAGCTAATTTGAAGACATATGAATCCCATGAAAAAAGGAGATATGGGAGTAGGAGTCAAGAACTTTCTACTAGTAGAAATATCCCCTCTACTAGTTATGACCTTCCTTCCTTTAGTTCCCCTACCCTGAATGATTTAATGAATGAGTTGACCTTGCAGCGAAAGAGTATAGAGTTAATAAATGAAAAAATTGGGGGATTAGAATGTAGTCATGATTATGATAGTGAGTACCTACAGAGGCATTCTAGTTTTGAGATAGCTTACTACAAAGCTCAGACCCGGCACTACAGAGGTGAGCCTGATGTTACTTTTCCTGAATGCCCCCGATATACTCATGATCAGCCCAATCCACCTGCTGACCAGGGAGACGAAGATATAGTCTGGAATTTTAATATATGATAGTAATTGATGTACTTTTATTTTTGTAATTTGTGTAACAGAGATAGATATTTGTTTGTTTGTACTTTCATTTTTATTTTTAGGTTGCAAATGGATAATTTTTAATTATTGTTTTAAATGTTTAGTGTGGTAGTTGAAATTTGAATGTGTAGTTAGAATTGATGTTGATTAGTACTTTGTAAATTGTAATGTGATGTGATTTTTATTTGCATTTTATTATATTTGTAATTATTTTTTGTTTAGTATTGTGGATGTGTTAGCAAAATATTGTGTTTGTATAATGTTTAGTTTTGTACTTATTTCAAAATTTTATTTACCAGCAAATTCTCTAATGATTTATATGTATAGAAAGCTCCTAATATTACAGACCAGTTGAAGTAAAAATTTTGAGAAGGACTGCTAAATTTCAGAATGATAAAAATGCCTAAAGTACTGAGGTATGATTTATATTTAGAATTTTATTTCCACCTGTATCATTCCATATTGAAAAAAATAAGTTTGGGGGAGGGAAGAAAAAGATTAACTATTAGATGTTCTCATATTTAATATTTTCAAAAATTATTAATATGACTTTTATAGTGAATTTAATTTAGATAACTACATTTTATAGATATTTAAATATTATGGTAGAATTAAAGGAATATTTTTGTATGAAAATTATTTTTATATATTAAGATATTTAGTATAAGAGAATAAGACTATAGTTAACTACTTAATGTGAAGGAAACTATATTTTGAAATATTAAGAATCTTAGAAATTCATTTGAGAAGAAAAGATTGGGACTCAATGATGTAAAAGCTATGAAACACTTATAAGGTAAAGGAATGCTTTGAGTTTCAAATTTAGGGAAAGAAAAGTAAGTTCAAAATTATTAAAGGCTATCCACATATAGTAATCTTCACTTGAAAAAGAAAAAGAAAAAGAAAGGATTGACAACAATCTATATAAGTGAGAAGACACTTGAGGAGATGCCTAATCAAAAATTGGCTTCACTTGGACCTACCTTAAGGGAAAATCTAAATACAATCCTGAACTTATATTTATGGAATAACATCTTTTAATAGTAGTGTTCTCATGAAGTTCCTATCATTTGAATATTCTAAGTGACTTGATAATACAATATATAGTCATTCTTGGAATGAATAGAAAACTAGAACTCTTAAACTTGATGACTAGATAGTCTTGTACCTATAGAGTTAATTTAATTACTTGAATTTTTTTTTGAAAATCTCACAATGGTATTTACTTAAATTAAACTTATAGTATTTTTGAATTAAAACTTTACTATACTAGATCATAACTTTTATGTAGTACTAAAATTACTTGAGAACAAGTAATAGTTAAGTTTGGGGGATTTTGACCAAAGAAAAATATGTTGAGATTTTCATACTTATTTAATACTAATATTGATTATATTACACTTTAAAGAAGGGTAATTTCGATGTTTTGTTGTAGGTATGTTGAATTAGGGCGCCGACGACGAGCCCAACGGTTTGAAGCGAAAAGGACCAAAATATGAAGATTTGAACTAGGGCGCCGAAGGTGAGCCCAACGGTGTCAACGACGGGTTTTCCTGAGAGTTTAGAATTAAATATTCTAGAAGTCCACCGACGACTCCCTCGAAGCCGGCCGATGGCGAGATCGGCGGTTATCTCAACAGGTGCATTGAATGTGGACTATTTTTGAGGGGATGCTTAGGCAAATCTTGGGAAAACTCTTCTATAACTTTAAAAGAAACTTTTGGCCGAAAATTAAAGAGGGGGGAGGAAGTTAAGTAGAGTGTAGAGAGTTCCGTAGAGTGTAGAGAGTTTAATTTAGGGATAGATTGTGAGGAATTATTTGAGAGATTGTAAGAGTGGATTTGAGAGATTGTAAGAGTCTGGAGACTGTAAGGTGGAGGGAAAGTGAGAGATTTTTTCCTTATTGCCGCTTCAAAGAAGAATTTTGTGTACTGTAAAGAAAGAAAGAGATTCAGAGGAACTTTGAGGAGTTTGCTTTGGGAGGAATTAGAGATAAGTGTATTTACTTATTGTATTTTGTACGACTTTACTTTTATATATAAATTATGAGTTTTGTCGTTCCTTCCCCATGAGTTCTGAGTAGTTTTCTCTGTCTTTCTCCTTGTCTTGAGATTTTGTGAATGGTGATTTAAATTTGTTGAGCCTTGAGAATGTTAAAGAAGTTATGATGATCTTTTCACTTCGATCTTAATTTACTTTCAATCTGGCCAATTGATTTGTTAAAATATGTTAAGTTTTACAACTAAAGTGAAGATTACATCCAAGATTCA
>NW_018250927.1:9012-14922 GCF_001263595.1 Phalaenopsis equestris
TAAGCATAGGATTAGTCAATGTTCTTTATGTCTGGACCAAAGGGTAAAGAATAGGTATGCTCTTATTTGACACAATCTAATTTGAACTAATTCACTTTATCCATTCACTTTAATTTCTTTACAAGGAGAAGTATGCTTTCTTATATATTGAACTTCACATTAGAAACTTTATTAGTAGAATTAGTTATTTAAGAGTTATTAAAATTACATATTTATTTTAATTGTCTATTAGTGACAGATAAGCAATTTGAACCATATTGTTGTGATTAAGTATTGATTTTCTAAAATCTTAGTTCGTAGCCTCTAATATTACTCCATGTGGGATCGATATCCAGGACTCCATTTGAGGCATGTATTACTTGAGGGATACGTATACTTGCATTGATAAGTGTGACTTTGCAATTATTGAATATTTTATACACCCTTTATCAAATCTATAACCGTTGTCAAGTTTTTGACGCACGTTGTCGGGAATTAAATCTTCTAGCAGCAGTATCAATTTCTTGTAATTTTAAGCATATATAAAGTCGCTGGGGCTTCCTCGGCAACAGCGCCAAAAAACTTGATGCACCCCTATTGTGTGCTATTTTTCTGCTTTTTGTGTCAATTTAAATCCTCAGGAACAGTGGTGAAAACTTGACCTGTCCCAAAATTACGCAGCAATTTAGCATTCAAAATATGATAAAAAACTTGACCCAATTTATATTTAGCCGTTAAAATCAAAATGTTATAAAATATATGAAATAGTTCACACACTAATGATTCTACGCAAGTACACGTATCTCTTTAAGTAATATAGGACTTTCCTTAAAAACCCCAGTATCGATCCCACAGAGAAGCGCAATAAGATCTCTTAGGCTAATTCTAGTCTACTACTTTCAAGTCTTAGTTTGGAAGATGAACATTCTAATGATAATAACATAAATCACAATATTCAAAATATAAAAAGCAAAGTAAGAAAGAAAAGTTAAAATGGGTTTAATGAATGCTAACAGAAATGTAATATAAAGAACTAAGTTTACTAAACTAATTTCTGAACTTCAAAGTTAAATTTACTAAGACTGAACAATGTTTTGTGACGAAGTGTTCAAATTTTAGAAAACATCCTTACCCTTTATAATGAGTGTATGGATTGTGAAGAAATTAAAATCATTTGAAAATATATAAAATTGTTTTGTGCCAAATAGGAGCAATACTATTTTTTACCCTATTTCCAGTGTAAAAAGAACATTGACTAATCTAGAGGTTGATCTCTAATTTTCTGGTTTGGGTGGGAGGATACTGGTTGCGACTCCAGAGCTCCCACTACTCCCTCACCTGAGGGCTAACAATCTCACATTATTTTTCAATCAACTGGACCAAATTGGGGATTTTAATCTATCACCTTAAAATATCCAATTTTTCATTGAACAAAGTATATTTCCCTATTTATTTGCACTCAATCCGATGGATAAAATACTCTCCCATGAAATCAAATGTGATTCTCCTCATGTTGTAAAAATCATAGACCTTTTGGTACATATATTTCTCAACACATTTTAACTTTATAATTGGCAAAAACAAAAAGTAAATGAAGATCTGGGTTCAAATCCTCCAAATTATTAAAATTTAAAATTGTATAAAACAATCAATTCTTCACAAAACCAAATCTCATTATAGGGAGAGGGATAAAAAATAATGCTCAGAATTCATGAGAAGGATACGATAAAACATTGATTTCATTAATAAAAAAAATCTTAAAAAATAAAAGCAAAAAAAGAAAGAAAAGCCACAGATTATCTCACAATCCTTCACGAACAAATCCCTAGAAGTTCTCGTTAAGCCTTTCTCTCCTAACAAGCACTCTCAATTCTTTCCTAGCAATGTAATGAAGAAGAAATATGTCACCTTACCACTCCTCTTACAATCCTTAAAGAAAATCTCAAAGCCCTTAACTTTCTCTCTCTCTCTCTACCTTTCTATCTTCTCACTCTCACGCCACACACACACACACACCAAAAAACTCCTCTTCAAGCCCTAGACTTCCCTCTCTTTTATAAAAGGCCTCCTCCCTAAAAAAAAAATTCAAAATTTTCTTCATAATTCTATCCAAAAGTAAACTCTTTTTAATTTAGAAGACATTCACATTGATCCAAGAAGCATATCCCTTCATAAAAGAACCTTTCAAAGTGTATAGATGCAATGAATCACTCCAAGGGGTGTGTAGAACAAGTGTCCCATTGAAAATTTGTGCAAAATTTTTTCCAATCCGCCTTAATCTGCAAAAAGTCATCTCTTGAGCATCATGCGCTGATTTTGGCACATCATGCGCTAGTTCTTTGTCAAATGGTGCATCATGCATCAGTTTGACGCATCTTACGCCGCTTTATAGCAGCTCCACAGTTTTGCTTCGTTTGCCTCTGTTTTAGCTCCGTTTTGCCCTGTTTCAGTTATTTTTTGCTCCTAACATATACAATTACAAAATAAGCATAAAAAAAACTTTCTTTAAAGTGTAATTTCATTCAAAAACATGTCATAAGTGTAAGGTATATTAAGCATAGAAAGACATAAAAATACGCCAAGTCAGAATTTTCTTGCTTGCTCGTTTTTACTCTAAATTACACCATTTTTGCTATATTTTATCCAAATGTTCATTTCTTATGCCTAAAACCGAAGATATGTAAAAAACATTCCTTTAAAGTGTAATTTCATTAAAAATCATTAAAATTAAGCATAAAATTTATATAAAAAAGTAGGTAATTTTTAGGCGTTTCAAAATATTTATTGCACACTTATCATCGTTGTAGTATATTGGTGAGTATAACTAACTGCCTATCAAGAGGGTGACTCGGGTTCGATCACAGACAACGGTGCCAAAAACTTAATGCGAGTGGATTTAGTGTATTAATTTTAGAAAGATTTTTGAATATTACAAAATACACACGGCAGATACAATAGCAAATATGCAAATTAATTCCAACAAAATAACTTCAATTAAAATAATTTTATCTTTTAATAATCATTTAAAAAATTTTAAATTGCTAAATCCCCTTTAAAAATAATGCAATTATACATATCACTCAAGTAATAAAGGGCTCTAATGGAGTCCTAGCTATCAATCTCAAAGGAAAGTTAGAAATTCCTATGAATAAGTTCTTAAGATTATAATTTAAATTACAATTTTAAAAATACAAAAATTGAAGTGCGAAGTTTTAATACAGAGTAAAAAGTGAATGCTAATTAAAATGTAGTTGAAAGACAGAGTCAACTCATCTAAATGTTAAACTTTTAAAACTAAATTTACAAAAATTAGAACTAAGATGTTGTGACAGAAAGTTCAAATTGAAGAAAGTATCATTCCCCTTTAAAATGAGTCTATGGATTGTGAAGAAATTAAAATCATTTTAAAAAATATATAAAAAATATTATGTGCAAAATAGAAGCAAACCTATTCTTTACCCTCTTCTAAGTGCATAAGGAACATTGACTAATCAAGAGTTTGGTCCCTAATTCTGTGGTTAGGTAGGCTGGGAGGATATCGGCTGCAACTCCAGAGCTCCCACTACTCCCTGCCCTGAGGGCTAACAATCCCGTATCAGTTTCCAATCTTAAGATTTTAATATGTAGACTAAATTTAGGATTTTAATCAGTCAACCTAAAATCTCCAATTCTACATCCAAAAAAGTATATTTCTCTTTTTATTTACACCCAACTCTATGGAAGAAATACTCTTTTATGAATCAAATGTGATTCTTACCATATTGTAGAAATCATAGCCCTTTTGGAACATATATTTCTTAACATATTTTAACATTTAAATTGACCAGATCAAAAAGTAAATGAAGATCGGAATTCAAATCATTATAAATTATTGACATTTAAAAACATATAAAAAAATCCATTTTTCACAAAACCATATCTCAAAGTAGGAAGAAGGATAAAAAAGACTACTCAAAATTCAAGAGAAAAATACAACAAAACACGAATTTCATATATAAAAATAAGTTTACAAAATAAAAGAAATTAAAGGCACAACTTATCTCACAATCCTTCCCACGCAGCAAACTCCTAGAAGTTCTTTCCAAGCCATTCTCTCTTTACAAGCACTCTCAAGTTTCTCTTAGAAGTGTAATGAATAAGAAATCTCTCACCTTCCCTCTCCTCTTACAATCCTTGAAGAAAATTTCCATGGCCTTAACTTTCTCTCTCTCTAACTCTTCTTATGCCTTCATGCCACACACACATAGCTAAAACTCCTCTTCTTTTATCAAAGGCCACCTCCCTCTAAGAAGAATTATAAATTCTTTCAAAAATTCTGTTGAAGTCAACTCTTTTGAATTCAAAAGACATGTCCATTGATCGAAGAGACTCATCCCTTCATAAAAGAACCTTCCAAATTATCTAGATGCATTGAATTACACCAAGGGGTGTTTAGAACAAGTGTCCCATTGAAAATTTGTGTAAAATTCATCTCGAACTGCCTTAATCCACAAAAAGTTATCCATTGTGCATTTGGAGCAAAATCCGAAACATCATGCACCAACTCTCTATCAAATTGCACATCTTGCGAATCTTGTGCCCATTTTATAAAGACCGCATTATTCTTGGTTTGACATATTTGACACCAATCTGATGCATCTGATGCCAATACGGAACATCTGGTACCAGAATTAAAAACTTCGCTATTTTGGCTCCAAATTTGGTCCTTTTTGCTTCTTTTGCTCTAAATGTCTAAAATTAGTATACCTATAGTAAAAACATAAAAATAAACTTCTTTAAAGTGCAACATCACCAAAATAAGCATAAAATATTTACTTAAAATAACCTATTATTTTGATGTATTATTTACCCTTTTTTTAAAAGTTAATCCGTTGCAATATTTGATGACCCGACCAACACTGTCCAAAAATTTAACTAGGTGGTCGATGATTTTATTGCAATTCTTCATAGCTATCAAAGGACATATTTTAGCATATTTTCTTGCAGTGCACCCCCTTTCAGCTCGGTCCCCTCTCGACAATGCACTACTAGATGAGTGATCCCGAAACTGCTTAAATGCAACAGTATAACAATAATTCTAATTATATTTTTCACTTACATTTCCTCATTTTACAACAAAACCAAAAAATTTATCTTGAAGAAAAATAAGAATTTAACTTTTAATTTATATATATATTGGGATACTACGCAAGTATACATATCGTTATCAAGTAATATAGGACTTTTTGATTAAGACCTGAATATTGAACCCACAGGGAAGATATGCAATATGTACTTTTTGAAAAACTTTTTATTTTTAAAAAGATAATTATTTAAGCTAAACATGTTTTTGCAGTAAAGAAAGTTTAAATATTTTTGGTAATTTTAATATTTGGACAAAAATAGAGCAAACTTAAACAGATAACTTGATTTTTTGTAGAAGAAAAACACTAAATATGAAAATATCTTTTTCCTTATCATGAATCAATAATAAGTATAAGAATTATGTTGTGGAAGCATGCATATTATGTTGTTCCAAATAGGAGCAATAATATTCTTTACCCTTACTAGAGATGCTATAAAGAACATTGGCTAATTTAAAATTTGAATAGTTCTGAAGACCGGCTAGACAAGGAAGATACTAGCTCTCACTCTAGAGTTTTCTCGATACCCTCCACCTGGGGGCTAACATCTCAAATCAGAACCTAAAACAATAAACTAAGTTGGGGTCTTTAACCTGTCACTTTAAAGTCCTCTAGTTCTACACCCTTCGATGAATATTTCCCTATTTATTTGCACTCAATCATATGAACTACATTCTCATTCATACAACCTCATGTGATTCTTTCCAATTATTGAATGAGACAATAGCAGCCCGATTCTTACATATTCTCACAACAAATTTTAACATCTGGATTAGCCAAATCAAGAAGTAAATGAAGTGCATGGATT
>NW_018250927.1:15140-35007 GCF_001263595.1 Phalaenopsis equestris
CAGTACTATCAGGACCTCTTTCAAAGTTTCAATCTTCCTTCCTTTATAATTCTCCAAAAGGTGCCTCGGTATCTCTTCAAAATGTGTCTTGATTCGATGTATTTCCCTAAAAGATGCATGCTTTCACAATAATTTTTGTCCATGGTGGTTGTAACCACCTATTAAGCGAGTAGTTGCCGCAAAAACCACTTCAAAATTCGCAAAACTAAATTTACTCATCCAATAATAGCCACTAGCGCTTAAACGCGGGGCCTCTAGCGCTTAGGCACATAGGCTTGGCCTTCCCTGTTTAACTAGCACTTAAGTGTCGGATCTGACGCTTAGGCGCCAAAACACTTTTGCACATTTTTCACCTATTTGCTCCAAATTTGATCCCTTTTCACTCCTTTAAGCAATTTTCACCTTTTTACTTGTACCTAAAAGAAAAACACAAAAATAACTTCCATTAAAGTGAAATATCTCAAAAATAGATATAAAAATATGTTTAAAAATACTATATAATTTAAGCGTATCAAAATCCCCCAAACTTAAAATTTTACTTTTCCTCAAGTGACACTTCAATCTTTAAAAAACTAAATATGTATGATATATATATGAGTTTCTTTATAAGTTACTAAAATAAGTTACTAAAATTTAGATTTAACTAAAATTTAGATTTAGAAATATAGTAGTCCAATTTAGAAAAAAATTTTTAGTAAATGAGACCAACTTAAAGTTTAGAAATTTTTAATGTTAAGAAATATAAAAATATGAGTTTCTATCTAATTCAGAAATATTATAGATTCGATATGATAAGTCTTCAAAATTTAGAATTTAGTTATTTTATTATCTCCACTTAAAAATTTTTATTAAGAATAATTTTACTTACTATATTACATCTATAAGCTTAAGATTTTTATAAGTCTTATACATTAGAAAGATCAAATGTAGAACTTCTACTCCCACGCTTTTTCTTCTTCTTCTTTTTTTTTTCTTTTCTTTTCTTTTTCTTTTTCTTTTTTTTAAGCAGGGATTACTATATCTAAATAGGCCTTTAATAATTTTTAATTCTAGTTTTCCTTTTCTAAAGCAAAGTCTTGATACAAAAATTTACTTATAAATATAATAATAGCTTTGAAAATTATTTTTAATAAAAGAAATTTAAGTATTAAAAATAAAAGTTTAAATTTCTAAAATTTTCAAAAATACAATGTTTCTTACTAAATATAGTTACTTATATTAATCATTTTCTACACTAAAAACGTTTAACTTAAAGTTTTTCTTCATTACTCAAAATTTCAACTTAAAAAATACAATGTTTCTTATAAATTTCTTATATTAAAAATAAAAGTCTAAATTTCTAAAATTTTCAAAAATACAATGTTTCTTATTAAATATAGTTACTTATATTAATCATTTTCTACACTAAAAACGTTTAACTTAAAGTTTTTCTTCATTACTCAAAATTTCAACTAAATTCTCTTACTCATTTCTAAAATCAAAATTTACTTCCCTAGTATAACTTCATATACATGATCAATTTTTCTTTTCAAATTAAATTCACTTATAGTTCATTTGAGAACAAATAAAATTATAGTTTGAAAATATTTTTCATTTTTTCAAAACTTAAATTTTTAATAGATTAAACAGTTTAGCATCAAATATATATAAGGAATGAATATTAAAATAATTGCTAATAAGAATTTTTATACCCTAATGATACAATTATAAAACTAAAAACTGGAGTAAAAGTAATTTTGATCAAATTTTCTAATATTTTCAATTCAATTCAACATGTAGAGATTAAATAGACTTCTAAACAGTAGGTATAAACAAAAAAGCAAACTAACACACTAACTTGACTTCACAATCTCAACATAAAAAAAAACTCACAAACATGATAAAAGAAAAATACTGGGTAGGAGTTTCTGAAATTTAATATTTAAGACATAACTTAACAAGATTTTCATCTTTTCAAAAGGCATAGAATTAAGTTAAGTTCTAAACTAACTAAATCACAAAACTCACAATAGTTACTGCCCTAGAATTTTAAAACAAACTACTAACTAACACAAACATCACAATAATAATAAAATAAAAAAATCCAAAACACAATACATAGTACATATCATCATAAAGATGAAAAGTAGCAGTACCACACCACATAGTCCACAAAATAAAAATAAATAACACATCATAAATCTCAAGTCTAAAACACATAGTCTAACTCATATTACAAACATAAAAATCTCTTAATTCTACTCCTCATCTTTTGAATCACCGCTATACCACTTTTCGGGAAGCTCATAATCAGGATATCGAGGATATGGAGGAAATTACTCTCTTGGGTCACCCCTAATTAGGTTCTCCAAAGATGAGTGGAATTTCTCTTCATAATCACTCTTTTTCCTACTATACCTGTCAGTATGCTCTGCAAAACGCTCTAAATTCTGAACTTTATCAGCGATAAATTAATATGATCCATCATCCTCTATAATAATTGATCTTGGGCTCAGTAGACTCACCTCTAGATGTAGAAGCACGTGAGGTACATGGTCTAGATGCAAAAGCAGTAGAGGAGAAGCAGCGGACATCTCCATTCCATAACAAGTAGAAAGTCCTCCTCTCTAGCCAAAAATAGAATGCTCAGAATAAGTCTTCACATTCAGCTTAGTGATGGGCTTTAGAGGTAACAAAACTTCCTCCCAGCTATCATATTTAACTCCAGCCTACTCACACAAAGAAAAGATCAAAGAAGCAAATCCCAGACCTGCAATAGTAACGACAGTGGCAGAACTGATGATAGTCTGATAAATCAAAGCTCCTATGTTGATGAACTTTCCTTCTTGGATACATTAATTTAACATCGCTCTGTCTTTGGTCACTTCACTGAGATGATTTGTTGGTAGCAGACAAGCAGAAATAAAATAGTGTTAGGCCTTTGAAGGTGCACATAACTTGAAAGTTGAACTTTGCACATAACTTTGAAGTTGGGAAGTTGACTCTCCTTCCAGAGTCCTCTTCCAAAAGTCAAGTTAGAAATAATATCACCTAACTCCCCTTCAGTCGGAGTATAATTTGCATAAAAACATAATGTATCAGGTGATAGTTGATAAAATAAGTTGATTACCTCAAGTGAAAAAGGTACCAACATTTCCTCGAACCATGACTCTATTGTCTTCAGCCTCAGGTAGGTTTGCATAGAACTCCCTAACAACAAAAATAACAGCCACAACAGAGAAATAGCAGAATCGTTCCTACTGTCAGCGAATGATCAAATACTATATGTCTCCACATTTATTCCTAAAACATAGCTCTTGAATCAGTTTTCAGGATTGCAATTCATCACTGTACTGATCTTGAGCCTTTGAACTAACAAATTCACTCGAATCAAAAGGGCTCTTTCCTTTGCTCCTCTTCATTCTTGGTGTCATTCTACAAATTTTATAAATTCCAAAAATAACTTCAAAAATCAAGTCTAAATTACTAAACTAAACTTCCAAAGTATAAACTACACTTCCCATGCAATTTCCATAGAATTTTTCTCTCATTTTTCACCATGAATAGTGAATTTTTGAATTTCTCCAAATGCGTTCAAAATACATAGCGAATATCCAAAATTTTTGCATATAAGTAAAGTTCTTACCTGAAGGAACTTGGATCTAGCAAATTTCACTTGATTCCACCTAATTTCACTTGATTCCACCATCTAGCTAATTTCACTTGATTCCACCAAGAAATCTTCACTTTAGATTTGCACTAGCCCTAAAAAATTGCAAACTTGAGAGGTTGAAGGTGACAGTGGCCTTAAAAATTGTGATTTTCAGGCTGAAATTTCTCTTTTAACCATTTGCAAATTGGTTTTCGTGAACTAGCGCTTAAGCAAGGGTAAATGACGCTTAGGCACCTACCACTCAGTTTGGCTCACGATTAAGCGTGAGATGTGGCGCTTAGGCGCCAGCGCATGATTTTCAAAATTTTTAAATTAAAGTAAAATGCACTATTTGTCTAACTAAACACCCATAAATGGTCTCATAACACTTAAATGACTATTTTCAACTTTTTATAACTCCTCTCTCTTATAACTCCTCTCTCTCTCCTCTCTCTCTCTCTCTCAAAATTCTCCATAATAATTATTTCAATTCGAGGCTAAAAAAACACAAATTTTCACACAAACAAAGTTATATTAATTCAAAAACAAGTACAAATACCTTTAAACACTTAATTCTCACTCCAAATAGTCTTGGATAACAAATTTTTTCTAAATACAAATACATAACAATCATTTCACAATTAAACACATATAAGAAGTCATAAATACTAAAAACAAGACTTAAACACTAAATCAATTGAAAACAAAAACTTCTAACACAGAAATTTTAACGCTAAACTTAATTCCATTCTTCATTCGAAGGAAAAAATTCCTATCTTTCATTAGTCTATCCAGAAATATTGAGCTAACAAAACAGACGGTGGTAACGAGCTCTGATACTATCTTCTTCAATCCACTTCTGCTTTATGAACATCGCCTTATCTGCTTCCTCTATATAACTTGTGTGTCTAAATTGCATCTTCAATTGTTATCTAATATGCTCTAAATATGCATGCAACTCAAGTACATTGGTCTCCAATAAAGCCATAGTATTCTAAATGTTTTTGATCTTCTCTGATATCCCTTCAATACTAACGGCTAAGAAATCATTATACATTTCTTGTGCAATTTGACTAATGAACCTCTTCCTCATGGTTTCTTCCTTCTTCTTCAAATCCATCTCCCATGAAGACATTTTCTCTAAATCTCACTCTCTCTTAGACTTTTAAGGCTAAAAATGATCTGGTGTGAAATTCCTTCACAAAACCCTTCTATTTATAGGCCTAAATACTTCCAATAACTCATAGACACGTTTAGAAGCTGCCTTGGCACATTATTTACAAAAAAATTGGTGATTAAACCTTCTATAATATTAATTTCACACATGTGTTTAAATTGCCGCGCTTAAGCACTGGATCTGGCGTTTAAGTGCCAGTGCACGTTTTTACTCTAGTGAACTTAACATCCAAATTCTCATTCTAACATGTCTTTGTCACTAAATAAAGTCTTAAAATCTTTATTAACACATAATAATTTCAAAAATAGTACCTCAATTTTCTTAATCACACACAAAAATAATCAAAATAAAAACACTCTCATAACTATGGGTTGCCTCCCACAAAGTGCTTGATTTTACGTCGTCAGCCCGACGTAACCAATGCTTATTCCAGTGTTTATTCTGGTTGACCCAACATCATTTCATCATTAAATTTATGCTGATCCCCTATAAAATAAGTTTTCAATCTATGTCCATTAACTTTAAATATTTTCTCAAACTTAGGATCTTTAATATTCATAGCTCCATAAGGATAAACTTTTATCACAACAAATGGGCCCATCCACCTTGACAAAATAATCTTAACCTTGAATCTTAACCTTGCATTATATAGCAAAACTTGTTGCCCTGGCAAAAAATTTTTAGTAAGAATCCTTCGATCGTGCAACATCTTCATCTTTTCTTTATAATCTTGGTACTCTCATAAGATTCATTCCTTATCTCTTCAAGTTCATTTAATTGGAATAATCTTTTCTCACCAGCATATTTCAAATCATAATTGAACTCTTTAATCACCCAATATGCTTTATGCTCAAATTCAATTGGTGAGTGACAAGCTTTCCAAAATATTAGCCTATATGGGGACATTCCTATAGGAGTTCTATATGTAGTCCTATAAGCCCACAAAGCATAGTCAAGTTTGACTGAGCAATCCATTTTTATTGGATTCATAGATTTTTCCATAATTCTTTTAATTTCTTGATTGATAATTCAGCCCAACCACTTGTCTGAGGATGATAAGCAGTAGTAATCCTACAATTTATATGATATTTCTTTAATAACTTCTCCATTATCGTATTTCTAAAATGACTTCCCCCTTCAGTAATGATAACTCTCGGTATCCTAAATCTACAAAATATGTTTATTTTTAAAAATTTTACAACACTTTGAGCATCACATTGAGGTAAACCAACAACTTCTATCCATTTGGATACATAGTCCATTGCTAACAGAATATATAAATTTCTGAAAGATGGTATAAATGGTCCCACGAAACCTAATCCCCAAACATCAAATATTTCAACTTCTAGCATATAATTGAGGGGCATCTCATTTCTTCTAAAAAAGTTGCTTACTCGTTGACATCTATCACAAGTTTTGATATGAGCATTAACATTTCTAAAAATTATAGGCCAATAGAATCCAGATTGTAAAATTTTGCATTCTATTTTATCAACACCAAAATGTCCTAAAAAATAAAAATTATGAGATTTTTGGATAATTTCATAAGTTCTTCTAATGGTACGCATCATCGAATAATCAGATCCTTTCCTTGTTTATATAAAAATGGGCCATCCCAAAAATAAGTCTTAGCTTCAGAAATAAATTTTCTCTTTTGTTGGTGTGTCATTCCATAGGGTATAATATCGCTAATAACAAAGTACACAATTTTGGCATACCACGGAACACTCCACTCATTAATAGTGAACAATTTGTAATCTGAAAAATGTTCATTAATTTCTTTTCTAAAACATAGTGGTTTTTCTAACTCAAGCCTGGAAAAATGATCAGCAATTTGATTTTCAGTCCCCTTTTAATCTACTATTTCAAAACAAAATTCTTGCAAAAGAAGAATCAATCTTATAAGTCTAGGTTTAGTATCCTTCTTTTTCATTAAGTACTTAATAGCAGAATGAGCTATATACACTACACAATGAACCCCAATTAAATATGATCTAAGTTTATCAAAAGCATATACTATTGCTAATAACTCTTTTTCAGTTGATGTACAATTGATTTAAGTTTCATTAAGAGTTTTACTAACATAGTAAATTACTTTCAAAATTTTATAATATCTTTGTCCTAAAACAACTCCTATAGCATAATCAATAACATCATACCTTAATTCAAAAGGTTTTTCCTAGTCTGGTGAAACTATAACTAGTATAATGATTAATTTTTCTTTTAATAAATTACAAGCTTTTAGGCATTCCTCATCAAAATTGAAAATTGCATCTTTCTCCAGCAAACGACATAAAGGTTTAACAATCTTTGAAAAGTCTTTAATATATCGTAATATAGTCTTTAATATATCGCCTATAGAATCCATCATGTCATAAAAAACTCCTAATTTCCCTCACATTTGTTGTATAAGGTAAATTAGTGATTACTTAAATTTTAGCAGGATCTACTTTCATATCATTTTCGTTATATGATGACATAATAGAATTCCTCTTACTATCATAATTTGGCATTTTTCCCAATTAAGGACTAAATTTGTTTCTTCACAACGCTTAAGAACTTTAGATAAATGTTCTAAACATGAGTCAAATGAAGTTTCAAACAATGAAAAATCATCCATAAATTCTTCAATCCCTTTTTCAATTAAATCACAAAAAAATTATCATCATACATCTTTGAAAGGTAGCAGGGGCATTACTAAACCAAAGGGCATCCTTCTAAAAGCAAAAGTACCATAAGAACTAATAAAAGTTGTTTTCTCTTAATCCTCAGGAGATATTTGTATTTAGTGATAACCAGTATATCCATCCAAAAAATAAAAGTACTTATGCCCAGTTAGTCTATCCAACATTTGATGAAGAAAGGGTAATGGAAAATGATCTTTTCTAGTGGCAATATTTAATTTTCTATACTCAATGCATATTCACCACCTTGTAACTTGTCTAGTAGGTATTAGCTCATAATGTTCATTTACAGTCATAGTTACTCCTCCTTTCTTAGGAACACAATGCATATTCTTAGGAACACATTGAATTAGACTAACGCATGCACTATCTGAAATAAAGTAGAAAATTCAAGCATCTAACCACTTTAAAATTTCTTTCTTAACAACTTGTTACATAACACGATTCAGTCTCCTTTGAGGATCAGCCCTGGGTTTGAAGTTCTTTTTCATATGAATTCTATGTGTATAAATTGGAGGACTGATTCCTTTAATATCAGCAATTATCCATCCGAATACTATCTCAAAAACTATCTTAAAATTTTTTAAATTTTTTTATCAACCTTTCTTCTTCTTCCATCAATAATTTTGAGGAAATTATAACTGGGAAAGTAACTTCAACTCAAGTTCTGGAGATTTTTCAATTGATGGACAAAATGATTCAACTTTTTTCTATCGTGTCCAAAATTTCAAAACTTTCTTGAACATAGTTTGAATCTTCCTTAAAAAGTTCTTCCCATCGATCTAATTCCTCTTCTTGCTCTTGTTCCAAATCTTTTTCTTCAAATTTTTCTTTATAAGTTGTTTTGAAATGGCATTCACTTAGATATCTTATAACATCCATTCTATAACATTCATCATTTTTACCTTTTACAGGATGATTCATTGATCTTGAGATATTGAAAGTAACAGTTTGATCATTGACGAACATTGTTAATTCCCCTTTTTACACATCTATCCTTGCTTTTCCTATAGCTAGGAAAGGTCTATCCAAAATGATATGTATCTCTTTATCTTCCTTCATATCTAGCATAATAAAATCAACATGAAAGATAAATTGATCCACTTTCACTAGAACATTTTCTATAACTCCTTTAAAGTATGTTATCAAACGATCTACTAGCTGTAGAGTTACAGTAGTAGGAGTTATTTCTCCTAATCCTAATCTTTTTAATATTGATAATAGGATAAGGTTAATATTTACACCTAAATCACATAAAGCTTACCCATAAAATATGTCTCCTATTGTACATGGAATTGTAAAGCTACCAGGATCTTTAAGTTTTTCAAGAAGCTTTTTATGAATTATAGCATTGCACTCCTCACTAAGTGAAACACTCTCATTATCTTCAAAATTTCTTTTCTTGTTGAGAATATCCGTCACAAACTTTACATAGCTTAGCATTTGTTCTAAGGGTTCAGTAAATGGAATATTAATTGTAAGCTTCTTAAATATTTTCAGAGATTTTGAGAATTGCTTATCCAACTTCTGTTGACAAAGTCTCTGAGGAGTTGGAGATGGTGGTTTTTCTTGATCAATTTTTAGTGGAGAAATAGCTCTTTCAGAATCTCTTGGAGCGTCCTTTTTTGATTCTTCAATTTCTTCTCTCTCGACTTCAATTTCTTTTTGAACATTACCTTCCAACTCTCTTCTGCATCTAAGTTGAACGGATTTTACTTGCCCTTTATTCTGGTCTTTTGGATTTGGTTCAGTATTACTAGGAAGTGTTCCTTGGGATCTATTAATTAATGAATTTGTTATTTTCCCAAGTTAATTCTCAATATTTCTAATTGTAGCTCTTTGACTTTGTAATTGATTTCTCATTTGTAACACCATTTTTTCTATAGACACCTTCTTCTCCTTAACTTATAAGTTACTACTAAATGGAGGATAAGTAGATCTATAATTATTATTTCCTTTATTTTTTAAGTTTCCCAATGGTTTTACTTGTTTGTTGCCCCATTGCTAATTATTACCACCCGAATTGTTATTTCAATTAAAGTTAGGATGGTTTTTTTAACCTGGGTTATAATAATTTGAATATGGGATATTCTACTTATTATTTACGACATTCCGGCTTTCAAAGTTTCTAACAATGCTTGAGAATATACCATTTGGCCTAATGAATTCTTTTCAATCATGAAAATTGACTGAGAAAAATTCATTCCAAATTGGTCTAACTTCCTTGAAATTGCAGTAACTTGATTTGCTAACATAGTAAATGCATCAGATTCATGAATATTGGCTACTTTCTTAGGATTCACCCTCTCAGAAGGCCATTGAAATTAATGGTAGCCATTTCTTCAATTAAATCATAGGTGCCATGAAATGGTTTTGACATCAATGAACCACCAGCAACGACAACAAAAATTGATCTAAGAGATCCAACTAATCCATTATTAAAAGTTTAAATTATTAACCAATCTGCAATCTGTAACCAATCTGGTATAGCATGGTGTGGACACTTTTTTAGGAGTTCTTTAATTCTTTCTCATGTCTCATAAATAGATTCCCATTCAAACTGAATAAAAGATGTAATATCATTTCTAAACTTCATAGTTTTTTATGATGAAAAATATTTAGCAAGGAATTTTTATGCTAAATCACCCCAAGTTCTGATAGATCCAGGTGCTAAAAAATTCAACCACATCTTAGCTTTATCCCTTAGTGAGAAAGGAAATAACAAGTAGAATAACTCATATTCAAATTATTATAACTAAGGTTGGAAGAACCATCCCAACTATAATTGGAATAACACTACGACTGATAATAATCAGTAATGGAGGAACAATTAAGGAAACCCATTGGGAAACTGGAACAAATAAGGAAATAATAATTATAGATCTACCTATCCTCCAAGTTTCAACAATAATACACAATTTAAGGAGAAGAAGTTGTCTATAGAAGAAGTGGTGTTACAAATGGAAAATCAGTTACAAAGTGAAGGAGCTACAACTAGAAATATTGAGAATCAACTTAGATAAATTGCAAATTCATTAAGTAATATATCCCAAGGAATACTTCCTAGTAATACTGAAACAAATCCAAAAGACCAAAAGAACAAGTAAAAAGCCATTCAACTTAGAAGCAGAAGAGAGTTGGAAGGTAGGATTCAAAAAGAAACTGAAATAGAGAGAGAAGAAATTGAAATAGAGAGAGTTGGAAGGTAGGATTCAAAAGAGGATGCTCCAATAGATTCTGAAAGACCAAGTTCTCCGCTTAAAGATAACTTAGAAAAACCACCACCTCCATTTCATTAGAGACTTTGTCAAGAAAATTTGGATAAGCAATTTTCAAAATTTTTAGAAATCCTTAAAAAGCTTACAATTAGTATTCCATTTGTTGAAGCCTTAGAGCAAATGACAAGCTATGTAAAGTTTATGAAGGATATTCTTAACAGGAAAAAGAAGTTTGAAGATAATGAGACTGCTGCACTTAGTGAGGAGTGCGGTGCTATACTTCAGAAGAAGCTTCCTGAAAAGCTTAAAGATCCTGATAGCTTTATAATTCCATGTGCAATAGGAAATAGATTTTATGGGAAAGCTTTATGTGATCTAGGTGCAAGCATTAAACTTATGTCATTATCAATATTTAAAAGATTGGAATTAGGAGAAATAACCCCTACTACTATAACTCTACAGTTAGTAGATCCTTCGATAACATACATTAAAGGAGTTATAGAAGATGTCCTAATGAAAGTAGATCAATTTCTCTTTCCTGTTGATTTCATTGTGCTAGATATTGAGGAAGATAAAGAAATACCTATCATTTTGGGGAAACCTTTCCTAGCCACAAGAAGAGCAATGATAGATGTGTAGAAAGGGGAATTAATAATGTGCGTCAATGATCAAAATGTTACTTTTAACATTTCAAGATCAATGAAATATCCTGGAGAAGGTAAAGATGATGAATGTTACTGAATGGAAGTTGAAGATATCTGAGTGAATGTCATTTTAAAACTACTTATGAAGAAAAATTTGAAGAAAATTATTTGAAACAAGAGTAAGAAGAGGAATTAGATCAATGTGAAGATCTTTTTAAGGAAGATTTAAACTATGTTTGAAAAAGTTTTGAAATTTTGGACACTATAGAAAAAGATACATCATTTTTTCCATCGATAGAAAAATCTTCAGAACTTCAGTTGAAGTTACTTCCTGATCACTTAA
Source organism: Phalaenopsis equestris (assembly GCF_001263595.1). Classification (NCBI taxonomy): domain Eukaryota; kingdom Viridiplantae; phylum Streptophyta; class Magnoliopsida; order Asparagales; family Orchidaceae; genus Phalaenopsis; species Phalaenopsis equestris. The sequence goes on from NW_018250927.1 coordinate 26,838, forward strand.
AATATGCCTATTTAGGAGATTCCTCTACTTTACCAGTTATACTTTCCTCGATGTTAATGTTGAAAGAAGACAAAAGATTAACGAAAATTCTAAAAAACCTTTGGATGGACAATAGCTGAAATTAAAGGAATCAGTGTTTCAATTTGTATGCATAGAATTCATATGAAAGAGAACTGCAAACCCAAAGCTGATCCTTAAAGAAGATTAAATCCTGTTATGAAAAAAGTTGTTAAGAAAAAAATTTTAAAGTGGTTAGAAAATTTTAAAGTGGAATTTTAAAGTGGTTAGATGCTAGATTTATCTACCCTATTTTAGATAGTGCATGAGTTAGTCCAGTTCACTGTATTCCTTAGAAAGGAGGAGTAACTGTGACTGTGAATGAACATAATGAGTTAATACCAACGAGACAATTTGTAGGGTGGTGAATTGCATTGATTATAGAAAATTAAATCCTGTCACTATATCATTTTCCATTACCCTTTCAAGATCAAATGCTAGATTGACTAGCTGTGCATAAATACTTTTGTTTTCTGGATGGATATACTAGTTATCACCAAATTCAAATAACTTCTGAGGATCAAAAGAAAGATCAAGAGAGCACAACTTTTACCAGTCCTTATGTTACATTTGCTTTTAGAAGAATGCCCTTTGGTTTATGTAATGCCCCTGCTACATTTCAAAAATGTATGATGGCAATTTTTTGTGATTTAATTGAAAAAGGGATTGAAGTATTTAAGGATAATTTTTCTGTGTTTGGAACTTAATTTGACTTATGTTTAGAACATTTATTTGAAGTTCTTAAGCACTGTGAAGAAATAAATTTAATCTTTAATTGAGAAAAATGTCAACTTATGGTTGCAGGAGGAATTGTATTAGGACATAAAGTATCAGAAGATAGTATAGAAGTAGATCCTGCTAAAATTCAAATGATCGCTAATTTATCTTATCCAATGAATGTAAGGGAAATTAGAAGCTTTTTAGGACATGCTGGATTCTAATGGTGATATATTAAAGACACTTCAAAAATTGCTAAGCCTTTATGCTATTTATTGGAGAAAGTACAATTTTCAATTTTGATGAAGAGTGCCTAAAAGCTTTTGAGTTATTAAAAGAAAATTAATCATTGCACTAATTATAGTTTCACCAGATTGGGGAAAACATTTAAAACCGATGTGTGATGCTAGTGATTATGCTATTAGAGCTGTTTTAGGACAAATATATGATAAAATTTTCAAAGTTATTTACTATGCTAGTAAAACTCTTAATGAAACTCAAATTAATTAAACTCTGTAAAACTCTTAATGAAACTCAAATTAATTATACAACAACTAAAAAAGAGTTATTAGCAATAGTATATTCCTTTGATAAATTTAGATCATATTTAATTGAAACTCATTGTGTAGTACATACAGATCATTCTACTATCAAGTACCTAATGAAAAAGAATGATGCTAAACCTAGATTTATAAGATGGATTCTTCTTTTGCAAGAATTTGATTTTGAAATATTAGATCGAAAGTGTACTGAAAATCAAATTACTGATCATTTGTCCAAGCTTGAATTAGAAAAACCACTCTATTTTGAAAAAAAAATTATTCAACATTTTCCAGATGAAAAATTGTTGAATATTAATGAGTGGTGTGTTCCGTGGTATATCGACATTGTGAACTTTCTTGTTAGTGATATTATACCATATGAAAGACATACCAACAGAAGAGGAAATTTATTTCTGAAGCTAAGATTTATTTTTTGGATGACCCATTTTTATATAAACAAGGAAAGGATCTGATTATTCAAAGATGTGTACCATTAGAAGAAACTTATGAAATTATCCAAAAATATCATAATTTTGATTTTGTGGGACATTTTGGTGTTGATAAAACAACATAAAAAATTTTACAATTTAGATTCTGTTGGCCTACTAGTTTTAGAGATGTTAATAATTATATCAAAACTTGTGATATATGTCAATGAGTAGACAATATTTTTAGGAGAAATGAGATACCCCTCAACTATATGCTAGAAGTTGAAATATTTGATGTTTGGGGATTAGATTTCATGGGACCATTTATACCATTCTTCAAAAATTTATATATATTTTTTAGCAGTGGACTATATATACAAATGGATAGAAGCTGTTGTTTTACCTCGATGTGATGCTCAAAGTGCTGTAAATTTTTTGAAAATGAACATATTTTATATTTTGAAAATGAACATATTTTAAAATGAACATATTTTATAGATTTGGGATGCCGAGAGTTATCATAACTGATAAGAAAGTCATTTTAGAAATATCATAATGGAAAAATTATTAAAGAAATATCATATAAATCATAGGATTGCCACTACTTATCATCCTCAAAAAAGTGGTTCAGACAAGTGGTTTGGTTGAGTTATCCAATCTAGAAATTAAAAGAATTATGAAAAAATCTGTGAATCTAACAAAAATTGATTGGTCAGTCAAACTTTAATATGCTTTGAGGGCTTATAACACTACTTAGAGAACTCCTACAGAAATGTCCAAATATAGGCTAATATTTGGGAAAGCTTGTCACTTACCAGTTGAACTTGAGCATGAAGCATATTGGTCAATTAATGAGTTCAATTATAATTTGAAAGATGCTGGTGATAAAAGATTATTGCAATTAAATGAGCTTGAAGAGATAAAGAATGAATCTTATAAAAGTGCTAAGATTTATAAAGAAAAGATGAAGAAGTGGCATGATCAAAGGATTCTTACTAAAAATTTTCAGCCAGTACAACAAGTTTTGCTATAAAATGCAAGGTTAAGATTATTTCCAGGCAAACTTAAGTCCAGGTGGATGGGCCCATTTTTTGTGATGAAAATTTATCCTTATAGAGCTGTAGATATTAAAGATCCTAAGACTGATAAAGTATTTAAAGTGAATGGTCATAGGCTGAAGTTTTATTTTATAGGGATCAACATAAATTTAATGAAGGAATAATGTTGGGTCAAGCAGAGTAAACACTGGTTACGTCGGGCTGACGACGTTAAAGCAAGCGCTTTGTGGGAGGCAAGCCATAGCTATCAGTGTGTTTTGCTTTGAATGTTGTTTGTGTGTGATTAAGAAAAATTGGGTTAGTATGTTTGAGCTATTATGTGTTAATATTGATTTTTAACTTTTTTTAGTGACCTAGACATGTTTGAATGAGAATTTGGACATTAAGTTGATTGGTTCAAAAATGTGCATTGGTGCTTAAGCTCCAATATTCTGCGCTTAAGCTCGATAGTTAAAAAATATGTGCTAAATTAAGAATCTAGAAGGTTTGACCGCTAATTAGTTTGTAAAAACATGCCAAGCAGTTCCTAGACGTGCCTAGAAGTTATTTGAGGGATTTAGGCATATAAATAGAAGGGTTTTATGAAGGAATTTCATCCCAGATCATTTGCAGCCCTAAAGTCTATAAGAGAGAGAGAGATTTTCATAAGATGTCTTCATGGTAGATGGATTTGAAGAAGAAGGAAGAGACCATGAGGAAGTGATTCATTAGTCAAAGTGCACAAGAGATGTATAACGGTTTCTTAGTCGTTTGTATCGAAGGAATATCGGAAAAGATCAACAAAATTGAAACTACCATAGCTTTACTTGAGACCAATGTAATTGATATTCATGCACATCTTGAGCATATTGGATGGCAATTGAAAATGTAATTTAGTCATACTAGTTATATAGAGGAAGCAGATAAGAAGATGTTTCTTAAACAAAAATTGATTGATGAAGATAGTATCAAAGCATGTCACCACTGTCCGTTTTATGAACTTTATCTTTCAATTGCCTCAGGAGAGACTAATGAAAGACTAGAGTTTGTCCCATTAAATGAAGAATGGAATTAAGTTCGATGTTAGAGTTTGTTGGTTAGGAGTCGTTGTGTCTATGCGTTAGTGTTTAAATATTGTTTTAGTATTTATGACTTTTATGTGTTAAATGTGAATGTTTGTTAAGTGTTCTTGCTTAGAAAATTTTCCCGTCCAAGACTATTTGGAGTCAGAATTATGTGTTACATGTACTTATGTGAAATAATATATGCGTTTGTTTGTGTGAAATTAGTGTTATTTTTAGCCTCGAATTGAAATTGTTATATTAGAGAATTTTGAGAGAGAGGAGAGTTAAAGGAGATGAAAATAGTCATTTAAGTGTTATGGGACCATTTAGGGGTGGTATACTTAGGAAAATAGTGCATTGTACTTAAATTTAAAAATCTAAAAAATCGTGCACTGGCGCGTAAGCACAACATCTCGCGCTTAGGCGCGATTTAACCCAAGATGTAGGCGCCTAAGAGCTACTTATTCACTCTTAAGCCCAGTTTGCAAACGGTTAAAACTGAAAAATTAACCTAAAAATTGCCATTTTTCACCCTCACGTCACCTTCAACCTCTCAAAATCGTGATTTTGGAGAGCTAGGGCACACTATTAAGTGGAGATTTCTTGGTGGAATTAAGAAAAATTTGTTAGATCCAAATTTCTTAATGTAAGAGCTTTATTTCTATATAAATTTTTTTTATTTTTTACATGTATTTTTGAGTACATTTGGAAGAATTCAAAAATTCACTATCCATGGTGAAAATAAGGAAAATCTATGAAAATTGCATAGGAAGTGTAGTTTAAGCTTTTGGAAGTTTTGTTTAGTAGTTTAGATTTGATTTTTGAATTTAATTTTAGAATTTAATAAATTTGTAGAATGGAACCAAGAATAAAGGGGAGTAAAGGAAAGAGCCCTTTTGATTCGAGCAAATTTGTTAGTTCGAAGGCTTAAGATAGGTACAATGATGCGTTGCAATCACAAAAGCTTATTCAGGAGCGTTGTTTTAAGAATCCAGGTGGATCTGCAGAAGATCAAATCATTCCCCGACAATGGGAATGATTTAGTTATTATTCTACTATTGCAGTTATTTCTGTTGATATGGAGTTCTATGCAAACCTCCCTAAAGCTGAAGAGGAAAGTTGGTACCTTTTTCACTGGAAATAATCAATTTGTTCTACCATTTTCCACTGAATACTTTATGTTTTTATGTAAATTATAGTCTGAATGAGACAGAGCAAGATGATAATATTTATTATTTGACTGTTGGAAGAGGACTCTGGAATATCACTAATGAGAGAAGTGTTAACTTTGTCACGTCAAAGTTAAGTGTACCTTCAATGGCATGGCACTACTTTTTTTCTACCCGTTTATTACCTATTAATCATCTTAGTGAAGTTACCAGGGAGAGAGTGATGTTAAATTATTATATCCAGAAAGGAAAGCTCATCAACATTTGAGGTTTGATATATCCGACTATCATCAGCTCTGCCTCTATCGCTACTACTGTAGGTCTGGGATTTGCTTCCTTGATCTTTTATTTATGTGAGCAGGTTGGAGTGAAATATGATTGCTGGGAGGAAGTATTGTCACCTCTAAAGCTTATCACAAAAGTAAATGTGATGACTTATTCTGAACATTATAGTTTTGGTTGGAGAGGAGGAGTTTCTATGAGTTATGGAATGGAGACGTCTGCTGCTTCTACATCTAAACCATCTACCTCACGTGCTTCTACTTCTAGAGGTGAGTCTACTAAGACCCAAGATTAATTATTACAAAGGATGATGAACATTATAAATTATACCACTGATGAAGTTCAAAATTTAGAGTGTTTTGCAGAGCATACTTACAGGTATAATAGGAGAAAAAGTGATTATGAAGAGAAATTTCACTCATCTTTAGAAAACCTCATCAGGGGTAACTTAGGAGTGCAATTTCCTCTATATCCACAATACTCTGATTATGAGCCTTCAGATGTTTGGGATAGCGGTGACTCAGAGGATGAGGAGTAGGACTATGAGATTTATTTTTCTATTATGTTTTGAACTATGTGGTTGGTACTAGCTATATTTGCAGATGTGTGTTTATTTGGACTTTATGATGTGTTGGAATCTTTTGTTTTGTGATGCTTTTGATTGTTAGTATTTTATTTTAAATTTCAGGGTAGTATCTGTTGTTGTGTGTTTAGGATTGTGGTTTAGTTAATTGAGAACTTAGCTTAATTCTATGTCTTTTGTAAAGTTGAAAATCTTGCTAGCGTAGATCTTAAATTTGAAATTTAGAAACTGCTACCCTATATTTTTTTTTATTTTCTTAGAATGTTTGTTTTTATGTTGAGACTGTGAACTCAAAGTTAGTGTGTTAGCTTGTTTTTATGTTTGTACCTACTACTTAGAAGTCTATTGAATCTCTACATGTTAAATTGAAATGAAAATAATAGAAAATTAATCAAAAATTAATTTTACTTCTGTTTTTAGATACATAGGATTTAAAATTTCCTGTAAGCATGCTCTTTAAAATTCATTCTTGCTTATATATATCTGATGCTAAACTGTTTAATCTTGTTAAAAATTTATGTTTGGGGGGGATGAAAAATATTTTAAAAACTTAAATTTATTTATTCTGAATTGTGCTACAAGTGAATTTGATTTTAAAAGAAAAATGATCATGTATATGAAGTTATATTAGGGAAGTAAAATTTGATTTTTATAAATGAGTAAGAAAATTTATTTGAAATTTTTAATAATGAAGAAAAACTTTAAGTTAAAAGTTCTTAGTGCAGAAAATGTTTAATATAAGTAACTATCTTTAGTAAGAAAAATTGTATTTTTGAAAAATTTAGAAATTTAGACTTTTACTTTTAATACTTAAATTTCTTTTTTTGAAATAATTTTCGAAACGATTATTACATTTATAAGAAAAAGATTTATATCAGGACTTTGCTTTAGGAAAGGAGAATTGAAATTCAAAATTATTAAAGGCCTGTCCAGATATAGTAATCCTAGCCTAAAAAAGAAAAGAAAAAAAAAGTGAAAAAGAAAAAGAAAAATAAAAAATTATAAGGGAGGAGAAGCTTCAGGATTAGTGCCTAATAAAAAATTTGTTCAACATTTGATTTTTTTAAAGTATAAGACTTGAGAAAATCATAAACTTAAACATATAATATAGTAAGTAAAATTATTTTTAATGAAAATTTTTTTGTAGAGATAATAAAAGAACTAAATTCTAAACTTGAAGAATCTACAATATTTCTGAATTAGATAAGAACTCATATTTTCATGTTTGTTCACATTAAAAATTTCTAGACTTTAAGTTGGTCTCATTTACTGAATATTTTTTTTTTAATTGGACTACTAAATTGGACTACTATATTTCTAAATCTAAATTTTAGTAACTCCTAACGAAACTCATATACATATCATACTTATTTAGGGTTTAAAGATTGAAGTGTCACTTGAGGACAAGTAACATTTTAAGTTTGGGGGATTTTGATACACCTAAAATATATAGCATTTTTAGACACATTTGATTACATATTTTTGAGATATTGCGCTTTAATGGAAGGTATTTTTGTGTTTTTATTTTAGGTACAATTAAAAAGGTGAGAAATGCTTAAAGGAGTGAAAAAGTATCAAATTTAAAGTAAAAAGGTGAAAATTGTGCTAAAGTGTTTTGGCGCCTAAGGACCAGATCTAACGCTTAAGCTCCGGTGAAACAGAGAAGGCCGCGTCTAAGCGCCAGAGGCCCCGCGTTTAAGTGCTAGAAGAAGTTATTTGGCGGTTTTCATCATTTGGCCAAATTTTGAAGAGGTATTTGAGGCACTTATTGGCTTAAGAGGGTGGTTATGACCACTTGGTTATGACCACTAATAAGAGGGTGGTTATGACCACTAAGAACCAAAATATGTTAAAAACACTTGTGAAATGAGGCATCCTTTAAAGAATTCATCAAATATGGACACATTTTGAAGAGTTTCCAAGGCACCTTTTAGAGATTTATAAAAGAAGGAAGTTGAGACATTTGAAAAGGGTGCTTGAAAGTTCTGAAAATAGTTAGAAGATGAGGAGTTCTAAGGAGTTTGGAGACATAGTTTCGAAGAGATTTTCAGGCACCACAAAAATTTAGTTTATTTTGAGAGTGTTGTAAAAGAGAAGAGATTCAAAGGAACTTCAAGAGTTTGAAGGAGGATTTAAGATAAGTTTTTATCCTTTGTTTTGAACTACTTTTGGTTTTAATCGAGACTTCTTGTTGGTTTGACAATGATATCTACTTTTAAACAAAAGTGTGGTTTTATTTTCTCCATGAATTCTGAGTAGTATTCTTTATCTTATTCTTTATCTTTCTCCTT
>NW_018250927.1:35153-92434 GCF_001263595.1 Phalaenopsis equestris
TAAAAATTGTTATGAAAACATGAAAGAACCGGGCTGGTATTATTTTAGTCAACAATTGGAAAGAATCACATGAGTTTGTATGAATGAGAATGTAATTCATATGATTTAATACAAATAAATAGGGAAATAATTATTGAAAGGTGTAGATTTAGAGGACTTTAAAATGACAGGTTAAAGCCCCCAACTTGGTTTATTATTTTAGGTTCTGATACAAGATGTTAGCCCCCATGTGGAAGGAATTAAGGGAACTCTCGAGTGAGAGCTGGTATCTTCCTTGCCTAGCCGGTTTTTAGAACTATTCAAACTTTAAATTAGCCAATGTTCTTTATAACATCTCTAGTAAGGGTAAAGAATATAATTGCTCCTATTTGACACAACACAATGTGCATACTTCAACAACCGAATTCCTATACTTATTACTGATTCATGGTAAAGAGAAATATATTTTTTTAAATTTAATGCTTTCTCTTACATGAACTCAAGTTATCTTTTTAAATTGTTACTATTTTTAAAAAATACCAAAAATATTTGTATTTTAATACTGCAAAAATATTTTTAGTTTAAGTAATAGTCTTTTCAAAATAGAAAGTTTGTTGTTCAATAGTGCATACTGTGTATTTTTCTGTGGGTTAGATATTCAGGTCATAATAAAAAAGTCCTATATTACTTGAGAATGAAACGTATACTTAGTTAAATTCTAATTTTCTTCAGGATCAAATTTTTTGTATTGTTGCAACGTAAGGAAACATAAGTGAAATTTATAATTAAAGACATTGTTATACTGTGCACATAAACAGTAATGAGATCACATTCCACTTGGTTGTGAATGAGATCATCAAAAATCTTTTTCATAGCTCGTTGGTATGTTGCTCCAGCGTTCTTCAACCCAAACGACATTACTGTGTAGCAGAAAATTCCAATCGGTGCTCTGAATGTTGTAAGTGTTGCATCTTCGAGAGCCATTTTGATTTGGTTGTATCCCGATGATTTTTCCATGAAGGAGAAAATTTCATATGTCGAAGTCATACCACCATCATCTCTAGTATTGGCAAAGGAAATTCTTCCTTTGAACATGCTATATTCAAATCCCTGAAGTCGACACATATATGAATTTGTCTATTTTTCTTCTTAACTAGCACAATGTTAGCTAACCATGTGGGGTATTGCTCTTCTCTTACAAAGTTAGCGTCTATTAACTTCTTCACCTGAACAATGACTTGCTGCACTATTTTGAGGTGCATTCTTCTTGGAGCTTGTTTTACTGGGGTCATATCTTTGTCCACCACGAGTTTATGAACTGCAACTTCTGCTGACAATCCTGACATTTCATCATAACTCCTTGCAAAGAAATCTTTGAATTATATTAATAGTTTAATTAACTCTGAAGATTCTTCATCGATGAGTAGAGAATTTATAAATGTAGGTTGAGGATGCTCTTCCATCCCGAGGTTAATTTCCTTCAATTCATCAACAGTTAACTTGATTTATTCCTTAGATTCTAGCGGAGCATCTTCTAATGGCTGATCAGTAGAGTCATCCTCCACGTCGACTGGTTCGACCATACCAAATTTGAGACCCTCTTTTGAGTTGGGAGTTCAACTTTTGCCATTCCATAATTTTTCAAAAAGTTATAATTTATCTTTTGGCATTTTTTTGGCAAATGTTCCTGTTGAATTAACTTTTGTACATAAGGTGAAAAGAAACCAAAAGGTAATTCCATTAATTCATTGGGATCTTCATCGAAATTTACATGATTTTCAAGATTAGTAGAAGTAGAAGCACAGTAAAATTTGATCGATTTTGAACTAACACTACGGATCTCCTTGACCTCTAAACTCTCGACCGTTTGAGGGCGAATTAGAGTAAGGGTCATGGTGCTCACATAGTGGTTTATCTGATTATACATTGTCTCATATTTGCTTTTCTCCATATTTTCTATGGGTATCTCGTACTGAGATTTTTTCTATTTTGTTATCAATATTTCATCTTCAGAACATTCTTCTTCATCACTATTGATGGCCGACCTAGTTCGCTCAACAATTAAGCTGGCTCTTACTCATCCACATCCCCGGCCTTGATCTCGGGAGCGTGAACTAGAAGAGCCCCCACCAACTTGTTGTAAAAGAGTGGTGGAAGCACACTGAAGCAGAGCTGAATGGCCTCCTCTTTTCAATTCTTCTGAATCTTCCACTTTTTTTATCACAACTTCACGAGAGAAGACATTTTTATTTTGAGGCGCATAATAGGCGCATTTTCATGAATGCCAACTTCATGAACTGAAAATAATTGTAAATCTCCCTTAATGCAATGTTGTTATCCTTCCTTACAATACTTAATGCACTAGTGTAGAGACGATGAAACCATATTATGTTCGTGAATCCTTGATCGACCCAGTAGAGCATTAAAAGAGGTCTCGACATCGATGATATGGAATTTAACGGTTGTTACTAGTTCTCCAACTTTCATAAGAAGTGTAATTAATCCAAGGGCTCTTTCTCCCTTTTGGTTGAATCCTCTTAGCATCATTTTATTGGTTGTAAGCTCTTGAGCTTCAATGTCCACATAGGCCAATGTCTGTAGGCTCATCAAGTTGAGGGATGCTCCAGGATCTACCAAAACTCTAGAAAACACAAATCTGCTACTGTTAATGGAGGAATAGAGTGGACGATTATGGTCGGAGGTACCTAGCAAGTCTTCATTTGTAAAAGTTACCCCAGAATGTTCTTTCAATAAGAAAACTTCCTTCGAGGATGTGATGGTTGATACACTTAAAATATATAGTGTTTTAAGACACATTTTTATACCTATTTTTGAGATATTACACTTTAATGAAATGTATTTTTGTGTTTTTCATTGAGGTACAAGTAAAAAGGTGAAAAATGCTTAAAGGAGTGAAAAAGGATCAAATTTTGAGTAAAAAGGTGAAAATTGTGCTAAAGTATTTTGGCGCCTATGTGTCAGATCCGACGCTGAAGAACTGGTGAAATAAAGAAGTTCGCGCCTAAGCACCGATGAAACATAGAAGGCCGCGCTTAAACGTCAGAGGCAGTTATTTGGCGGTTTTCTTCATTTTGCTAAATTTTGAAGAGGTATTTGAGGCACCTATTGGCTTAAGAGGGTGATTTTGACCACTAAGAATGAAAATTTGTTTAAGAGACTTGTGAAAGGAGGCATCCTTTAGAGAATTCATTGAATGTCGAGACATTTTGAAGAGTTTCAAAAGCACCTTTTGGAGATTTATAAAAGAATGAAGTTGAGACATTTAAAAAGGGTGCTTGAAAGTTCTGAAAGAAGTTAGAAAAAGAGGAGCTCTAAGGAGTTTGGAGAGATAGTTTTGGAGAGATTTTTAGGCACCACAAAAATTTACTTTATCCATTTTATTTTTAGTTTATTTTGAGAGTGTTGTAAAAGAGAAGAAATTTGAAGGAACTTCAAAAGTTTGGTGGAGGATTTGAGATAAGTTTTTATCATATGTTTTGAACTACTTTTGGTTTTAATCGACACTTCTTATTGGTTTGACAATGATTTCTACTTTTAAACTAAAGTGTGGTTTTATTTTCTCCATGGATTCTGAGTAGTTTTCTTTATCTTCCTCCTTAAAATGATAAGTAATTAAAGTTTAGATGGAAGTTGTGGAGAGTATTGATCTTTAATATTGGAAGAAATTATGATGATTTAATTCCATGAACTTCATTTACTTCTTGATTTGGCCTATCCAAAAATGGCAAACTAAAACAAATAAAATGCTGAAATTTATCAAGAGTTTAGACCCTTAAGAAATTATGCCAACCTTATGGTAGATGAACTTCATTGTAGTATTCAAAAACCTACTATAGTGGCTAACACACTTTTAAACTTAAAACTGTTATTATCCAAATGGTATCGAATAATCAATTTGGGGATCACCAATTAAAGATCCAAATTTACATCTTGCCAATTTTATAGAATTGTGCGCTACATTTAAATATTATGGTGTATCAGATGGTGCCATAAGACTTTGGTTATTTCCTTTCTCACTAAGGGATAAAGCTAAGATGTGGTTAAATTTGTTAGTATCTGGATCTATCTGAACTTAGAGCAATTCAGCACAAAAATTCCTTGCTAAATATTTTCCACCATAAAAAAATGCGAAGCTTAGAAATGATATTACATCTTTTATTCAATTTGAAGGGGAATTTATTTATGAAGTATGAAGCATGAGTGAAACATAAGAAAGATTTAAAGAACTCTTAAGAAAGTGTCCACACCAAGCTATACCAGATTGGTTAATAATTCAAACTTTTTATGATGGATTAGTTGGATCTCTTAGATCAATTATCGATGTCGTTGCTGGTGCTCTTCTAGTGGTTCATTGATGTCAGAACCATTTCATGACGCTTATGCTTTAATTGAAGAAATGGATACCAATAATTTTCAATGGCCTTTTGATAGAGTGAATCCAAATAAAGTGGCCAATATTCATGAATCTGATGCATTTACGATGTTGGCAAATCAAATTGCTGCAATTTCAAGGAAGTTAGACCAATTTGGAATGAATTTTTCTCAACCAATTTCCATGATTGAAGAGAATTCATTAGGCCAAATGGTAGATTCTCAAGCATCATTAGAAACTTTGAATGCCATAAATAATAAGCAAAACAACCCATATTCCAATTATTATAATTCATGTTGGAAGAAACATCCCATCTTTAAACTTTAACTGGATTAACTGGAATAACACTAAGGGTGGTAATAATCAGTAATGGGGGAATAATCAAGGAAACCCATTGAACAACTGGAACAACCAAGGGAGTAATAATTATAGATCTACCTATCCCTCAGGTTTCAACAATAATACACAATTTAAGGAGAGGAAGTTGTCTATAAAAGAAGTGGTGCTACAAATGGAAAATCAGTTACAAAGTAAAGGAGCTAGAATTACAAATATTTAGAATCAACTTGGGCAAATCACAAATTCATTAAGTGATAGACCCCATGGAACACTTCCTAGTAATACTGAAACAAATCTGAAAGTCTAGGATAAAGTGCAAGTAAAAGTTGTTCCACTTAGAAGCAGAAGAGAGTTGGAAGGTAGGATTCAAAAAGAAACTGAAGTAGATAGATAAGAAATTGAAGATACAAAAGAGGATGCTTCAGAAGATTCTAAAAGACCTATTTCTCCACTTAAAGTTAACTTAGAAAAACCACCACCTCCATTTTCTCAAAGACTTCATCAGAAGAAGTTGGATAAGAAATTTTCAAAATTTCTGGAAATATTTAAGAAGCTTACAATTAATATTCCATTTGCTGAAGCCTTAGAACAAATGCCAAGCTAGATAAAGTTTATGAAGGATATTCTCAAAAGGAAAAGGAAGTTTGAAGATAATAAGACTGTTGCACTTAGTGAGGAGTGTCGTGCTATAATTTAGAAGAAGCTTCTTGAAAAGCTTAACAATCCTGGTAGCTTTACAATTCCATGTGCATTAGGAGACATATTTTATGGGATATTTTATGGGAAAGCTTTATGGGAAAGCTTGATGTGATTTAGGTGCAAGCATTAATCTTATGTCATTATCAATATTTGAAAGGTTAGGATCAGGAGACATAACCCCTACTACTATAACTCTACAGTTAACAGATTGTTTGATAACATACCTTAAAAGAGTTATAGAAGATGTCCTAGTGAAGGTAGATCAATTTATCTTTCCTATTGATTTCATTGTGCTAGATATGGAGGAAGATAAAAAGATACCTATCATTTTGGGGAGACCTTTCCTAGCCACAAGAAGAGCAATGGTAGATGTGCAAAAAGGGGAATTAATAATGTGCTTCAATGATCAAACTGTTACATTTAAAATTTCAAGATCAATGAAATATCCTGCAAAGGATAAAGATGGTGAATGTTATAGAATGGATGTTATAAGATATCTGAGTGAATGCCATTTCAAAACTACTTACAAAGAAAAATTTGAGAAAAAGATTTGGAACATGAGCAAGAAGAGGAAATAGATCAATGTGAAGATCTTTTTTAGGAAGATTCAAACTATGTCCGAGAAAGTTCTGAAATTCAAGAAATTATAAAAAAAGATAGATCGATCTGTCCATCGATAAAAAAATCTCAAGAACTTGAGTTGAAGTTACTTCCTGATCACTTAAACTATGCCTTTTTAGGAGATTCCTCTACTTTACCAGTTATAATTTCCTCGAAGTTAATAATGGAAGAAGAATAAAGATTGATGAAAATTTTGAAAAATTTTAAGAAAGCCTTTGGATGGAGAATAGCTGATATTAAAGGAATCAGTTTTCAATTTGTATGCATAGAATTTATAAGGAAGTGAACTGCAAACCCAAGTCTTATCTTCAAAGGAGATTGAATCTTGTTATGAAAGTTGTTTAAAAAGAAATTTTAAAGTGGTTAGATGCTAGAATTATCCATCATATTTCAGATAGTGCATGGGTTAATCCATATCACTGCGTTCCTAAGAAAGGAGGAGTAACCGTGACTATGAATGAACATAATGAGTTAATACCTACTAGACAAGTTGTAGGGTCGGGAATATGCATTGATTATAGAAAATTAAATCTTACCACTAGGAAAGATCATTTTCCATTACCCTTTCTAGATCAAATGCTGGATAGACTAGCTGAGCATAAATAATTTTTTTTATCGATATACTGGTTATCACCAAATACAAACAAGTCATGAGGATCAAGAGAAAACAACTATTACCAGTCCATATGGTACTTTTTCTTTTAGAAGAATGCTCTTTGGTTTATGTAATGCCCCTACAACATTTCAAAAATGTATGATGGCTATTTTTTGTGATTTAGTTGAAAAAGCGATTGAAGTATTTAAGGATAATTTTTCAGTGTTTAGAACTTCATTTGACTTATAATTAGAACATTTATCTAAAGTTTTTAAGCACCGTGAATAAACAAATTTAGTCCTTAGTTGGGAAAATGTCAATTTATAGTAGTAGGAGGAATTGTATTAGGACATAAAATATAAGAAGATGGCATGGAAGTAAATCCTGCTAAAATTCAAGTGATCGTTAATTTACCTTATCAAATGAATGTAAGGGAAATTAGGTGTTTTTTAGGACATGTGGGATTCTACAGGTGATATATTAAAGACTTTTCAAAAAATGCTAAGCCCTTGTGCCATTTATTGGAGAAAGATACAATTTTCAATTTTGATGAAGAGTACCTAAAAGCTTTTGAGTTATTAAAAGAAAAATTAATCACTACACCAATTATAGTTTCAACAGATTGGGGAAAACCTTTTGAACTAATGTGTGATGCTAGTGATTATGCTATTGGAGTTGTTTTAGGAAAAAAATATGATAAAATTTTCAAGGTTATATACTACGCTAGCAAAACATTTAATGAAACTCAAATTAATTATACAACAACAGAAAAAGAGTTATTAATAATAGTATATGCCTTTAATAGTATATGCCTTTGAGTATATGCCTTTGATAAATTTAGAGCATATTTAATTGGAACTCATTGTGCGGTGCATACAGATCATTCTGTTATTAAGTACCTCATAAAAAAGAAGGATGCTAAACCTAGACTTATAAGATGGATTCTTCTCTTACAAGAATTTGATTTTAAAATAGTAGATCGAAAGGGGACTGAAAATCAAATTGATGATCATTTGTCCTGGCTTGAAATAGAAAAACTACTCTATTTTGAAAAAGAAATTAATGAATATTTTTCAGATAAAAAATTGTTCAATATTAATGAGTGGCATGTTCTATGGTATGCCGACATAAACTTTCTTGTTAGTGTTCTTGTTAGTGATATTATGCCCTATGAAATGACATACCATAAGAAGAGGAAATTTATTTCAGAAGCTAAGTCTTATTTTTGGGATGACCCAATTTTATATAAATTAGGAAAGGATCTGATTATTCGAAGATGTGGACCATTAAAAGAAATTTATGAAATTATCCAAATATGTCATAATTTTGATTTTAGGGGACATTTTGGTGTTGATAAAACAACATAAAAAATTTAACAATTTGGATTCTATTGGCCTACTATTTATAGAGAATTTAATACTTATATAAAAACTTGTGATGGATGTCAACAAGTAGGCAACATTTCTAGAAGAAATGAGATACCCCTCGATTATATGTTAGAAGTCCAAATATTTGATGTTTCGGGATTAGATTTCATGGGACCATTTATACCATCCTTTGGAAATTTATATATTTTGTTAGCAGTGGACTATGTATCCAAATGGATAGAAGTTGTTGTTTTACCTCGATGTGATGCTCAAAGTTTTGCAAAATTTTTTAACGCAAACATATTTTGTAGATTTGGGATGTTGAGAGTTATCATAACTGATGGGAGAAGTCATTTTAGAAATGTCATAGTGTAGAAATTGTTAAAGAAATATCATATAAATCATAAAATTGCTACTACTTATCATCCTAAGATAAGTGGCTTGACGGAATTATCCAATCAAAAAATTAAAAGAATTATGAAAAAATCTGTGAATCCAACAAAAATGGATTGGTCAGTCAAACTTGACTATACTTTATGGGCTTATAGGACTGCATATAGAACTACTGTAGGAATGTCTCCATATAGGCTAATGTTTGGGAAAGCTTGTCACTTACCAGTTGAACTTGAGCATAAAGCATATTAGGCAATTAAAAAGTTCAATTATAATTTGAAAGATGCTGGTGAGAAAAGATTATTGCAATTAAATGAGATTGAAGAGATAAGGAATGAATCTTATGAAAGTGCTTAGATTTATAAAGAAAAGATGAAGAAGTGGCATGATCAAAGGATTCATACTAAAAAGTTTCAGTCAGGGCAACAAGTTTTGCTATATAATGCAAGGTTAAGATTATTTCTAGGTAAACTTAAGTCCAGGTGGATGGTCCATTTGTTGTGATGAAAATTTGTCCTTATGGAGCAATAGATATTAAGGATCCTAAGACTGATAAAATATTTAAACTTAATGATCATAGACTGAAATCTTATTTTATAGGGGATCATAATAAACTTAATGAAGGAATGATGTTGGGTCAACTAGAATAAACTTTGGTTACGTCATGTTGATGATGTTAAACCAAGCGCTTTGTGGGAGGCAACCCATAGATATTGGTGTGTTTTGCTTTAAATTTTATTTTTGTGTGATTAGGAAAAATTGGGTAGTATCTTTGAGCTATTATGTGTTAGTATTGATTTTAAGACTTTATTTAGTGACCTAAACATGTTAGAATGAGAATTTGGACGTTAAGCTGACTGGTGCAAAATTGTGCACTGGTGCTAAAATGCCCATATTCGGAGCTTAAGCGTGGCAGTTAAAAACCATGTGCAAAATTAAGATTCTAGAAGGTTTAACTACCAATTAGTTTATAAAAACGTGCCAAGGAAGTTCCAAGATGTGGCTAGAAGTTATTAGAGAGATTTAGGCCTATAAATAAAAGGGTTTAGTGAAGGAATTTCACCCCCTATCCTTTTCATTTTCTGTTATAAAGTCTATAAGAGAGAGAGATTTTGATAAGATGTCTTCATGGGAGATGGATTTGAAGAAGAAGGAAGAGAACTTGAGGAAGATATTCAGTAGTCAAAGTGAACAAGAGATGTATAACGATTTCTTGGCCTTTAGTATCGAAGGAATATCAGAAAAGATCAACAAAAGTGAGACTACCATGGCTTTACTTGAGACCTAGGTAATTGAGATTCATGCACATCTTGAGAATATTGGATGGCAATTGAAAATGCAAATTAGCCATACTAGTTATATAACTAGTTATATACTAGTTATATAGAGGAAGCGGATAAGGAGATGTTTCTTAAACAAAAATGGATTAAAGAAGAGAGTATCAGGGCACGTCATCATCATTCGTTTTATCAACTTTATATTTTAATTTCCCCAGGAGAGTATAATGAAAGACCAGAGGTTGTCCCATCAAATGAAGAATGGAATTAAGAATTAAGTTCAAGAATTAAGTTCAATGTTAGAGTTTGTTTGTTAGGAGTCGTTGTGTTTATGTGTTAGTGTTTAACTTTTGTTTTTAGTATTTATGACTTTTTTGTGTTAATTGTGAATGTTTTTTAAGCATTTGTGCTTAGAAAATTCTCTCGTCCAATATTTGAAGAGAGAATTATGTGTTACATGTACTTGTAATTTTTTGTGGAGTAATATATGTTTGTTTGTGTGAAAATTAGTGTTATTTTTAGCCTCAAATTGAAATAGTTATAATGGAGAATTTTGAGAGAGAGGAGAGTTAAAGGAGATGAAAATAGTGATTTAAGTGTTATGGGACCATTTAGGGGTGATACACTTCGGCAAATAGTGCATTTTACTTAAATTTAAAAATCTAAAAAATTATGCATTGGCACCTAAGCGCCACATCTCGTGCTTAAGCGTGATGCAACCCGAGAGGCAGGGGGCCAAGGGGCACATTATAGCCAAAGCATTGGTTCACAAAAATCAGTTTGTAAATGGTTAAAAGTGAAAAATTAACCAAAAAATCACCATTTTTCACCCTCCCGTCATCTTAAACTTCTCGAACTCGCTATTTTGGAGAGCTAGAGCACATTATTAAGTGGAGATTTCTTGGTGGAATCAAGAAAAATTTGCTAGATTTGAATTTCTTAAGGTAAGAGCCTTAGTTCTATGCGAAATATTTTGGATTTTCACCATGTATTTTGAGTACATTTGGAATAATTTGAAAATTCACTATTCATGGTGAAAGATGAGGAAAAATCTATGAAAATTGCGTAGGAAGTGTAGTTTAGTAGTTTTGACTTTATTTTTGAATTTATTTTTGGAATTTTATAAATTTGTAGAATGGTACCAAGAATGAAGAGGAGTAAAGGAAAAAGCCCTTTTGATTTGAGCAAATTTGTTAGTTTTGAAAGGCCAAGATAGTTACAGTGATGCGTTCCAATCAGAAAAGCTTATTCAGGAGCGTTGTTTTAAGAAACTAGGTGGATCTACGGAAGATCTGATCGTTCACCGACAATGGGGACGATTCTGTTATTTTTCTATTGTTGCAGTTATTTCTGTTGTTAGGGAGTTTTATGCAAACCTCCCTGAAGCTGAAGATGATGGAGTCATTGTTCGAGGAAAGTTGCTACCTTTTTTACCGGAGGTAATCAAATGGTTCTACCATTTGCCACCAGATACCTTATATTTTTATGCAAATTATAGTCTAACTGAGATGGAGCTAGATGAGATTATTTATTATTTGACTGTTAGAAGAGGACTCTGGAGGATCACTAATGAGAGGAGAGTCAACTTTGCCACGTCAAAGTTAAGTACAACTTCGAAGGCATGACACTATTTTATTTATGCCCGACTATTTCCTACAAATTATTTTAGTGAAGTTACCAGGGAGAGAACGATGTTAAATTATTGTATCCAGGAAGTAAAGCTCATCAACATTGGAGCTTTGATATGTCAAACTATCATACCTGCTGCCATTGCCGCTACTACTGCAGGTCTTGGATTTGCTTCCTTGATCTTTTCTTTATGTGAGCAGGTTGGAGTGAAATATGATTGCTGGGAGGAAGTATTGTCACCTCTAAAGCTTATCACAAAAGTAAATGTGATGACCAAATG
The DNA here is from genome assembly GCF_001263595.1 of Phalaenopsis equestris. Classification (NCBI taxonomy): domain Eukaryota; kingdom Viridiplantae; phylum Streptophyta; class Magnoliopsida; order Asparagales; family Orchidaceae; genus Phalaenopsis; species Phalaenopsis equestris. The sequence goes on from NW_018250927.1 coordinate 46,726, forward strand.
TGAAGACTTATTATGAATATTCTATTTTTGGCTGGAGATGAGGATTTTCTATGAGTTATGGAATGGAGACGTCTGCTGCTTCTACATCTATACCATCAACCTCACGTGCTTCTACTTCTAGAGGTGAGTCTACTAAGACCCAAGATAAATTATTACAAAGGATGATTGACAATATAAATTATACCACTGATTAAGTTCATAATTTAGAGTGTTTTGTAGAGCATACTGATAGTAAAATAGGAGAAACAATGCTTATGAAGATAAATTTCACTCATCTTTGGAAAACCTCATCAGGAGTAACCTAGGAGTGCAATTTCCTCCATATCCACAATACTCTGATTATGAGCCTGCAGATGTTTGGGATAGCGGTGATTCAGAGGATGAGGAGTAGGACTATGAGATTTATTTTTATATTATGTTTTGGACTATGTGGTTGGGATTTGCTATATTTGTAGTTGTGTATTTATTGGACTTTGTGATGTGTTGGACTCTTTTATTTAGTTGATATTGTGATGTTCGTGATTGTTAGTACTTTATTTTAAATTTCAGGGTATTATATGTTGATGTGTGTTTAGTACTGATGTCTTTTATAAAGTTCAAAATCTTGCTAACGTAGATCTTAAAATTGAAATTCAGAAATTGCTACCCTATATTTTTTCTTTTATCTTGTTAGAAATTTTTTTTTTATGTTGAGACTGTGAAATCAAAGTTAGTGTGTTAGCATGCTTTTATGTTTGTACCAACTACTTAGAAGTCTATTGAATCTCTACATATTGAATTGAAATGAAAATGATAGAAAATTAATCAAAAATTAATTTTACTCTTGTTTTTAGTTTAAAAATTCTTGTAAGCATGTTCTTTCAACTTTCATCCTTGCTTATATATATCTGATGCTAAACTGTTTAATCTTGTTAAAAATTTAAGTTTGGGGAGGATGAAAAATATTTTAAAAACTTGAATTTTATTTGTTCTCAATTTTGCTACAAGTCAATTTGATTTTAAAAGAAAAATGATCATGTATATGAAGTTATATTACGGAAGTAAAATTTATTTTAGAAATGAGTAAGAAAATTTAGTTGAAATTTTTTAGTAATGAAGAAAAACTTTAACTTAAAAGTTTTTAGTGTAGAAAATGTTTAATATACTATAACTATCTTTAGTAAAAAAATTGTATTTTTGAAAAATTTAGACTTTTATGTTTAAGAAAACGTTTCATTTTTACAGTCGCATTAGCAAAATAGAAGTTGAGGAGGCTTTAAAGAAAACCAAGGGAGGAAAGTATGTAGGACCTGATGATATCCCAGTTGAAGTGTGGAAATATTTGGGAGATTTGGGAGTTTCTTGGCTTACTAAACTCTTTAATATTATTTTAAAAGCTAAAAAGATGTCTGAGGAGTGGAGGAAGAGTATTTGGTTCCACATTTTTAAGAATAAAGGGGATGCAAAAGAGTGCGCAAATTATAGAGGAATTAAGTTGATGTGTCATACTTTAAAATCATGGGAAAGGGGAATTGTATTTTGGTCCCCATTTTTAAGAATAAAATGGATACACAAGAGTCTGCCAATTATAGAGGAATTAAGTTGATGTGTCATACTTTAAAATTATGGGAGAGAGTAATTAAACACAGGTTAATTTGCATCACAAAAATTTCTCACAATCAATTTGGATTTATGCCGGGCAGGTCTACTATGGAAGCTATACATTTATTGAGAGGTTTGATGGAGAAGTTCAGAGATAATAAGGAGAATCTACATTTGATTTTTATTGATTTAGAAAAAGCTTATGATAAGGTTCCAAGTGATATCCTTTGGAGATTTCTAAGAAGAAATGTGTTGATATGACTTATATTCATGTCATTAAAGATATGTATACTAGAGCTGTTACTTGTGTTCAAACTGAAGGAGGATTGACAAAATATTTTCCTATTTCTGTTGGTTTACATCAGGGATCGACTTTAAGCCCATATCTTTTTGCTTTAGTTATGGATGGTCTTACTGGACATCTACAAGAGGATGTACCTTGGTGTATGCTTTTTGCTGATGATATTCTTCTCGTGGATAAAACGAGAGAAAAAGCCCAGGAAAAACTTGAATTATGGAGGTCTACATTGGAGTCTAAAGGCCTTCGTTTAAGTAGAACTAAAACTGAATAGTCCGTTGTCCAAAGTGATGGTGATATAGATGGGGATGTTAATAGTAGAATTCAAGTTGGTTGGTTGAATTGGATGAATGCTTCGGGCCTTTTGTGTGATAGAAAAGTACTACTTAGACTGAAAGGAAAATTTTATAAGACGATGGTGACACCTGCAATGCTCTATGGTGCTGAATGTTGGGCATTAAAAGAGAAGCATAATAATAAGTTAAGTGTTGCCGAGATGAGAATGATTAGGTGGATGAGTGGCTTTATACTTAGAGACAAAATGCAGGATGAATATATTCGTGATAGGGTTGGTGTAGCTCCTGTGACAGAAAAAATTAGAGAAAGTCGTCTTAGATGGTTTGGTCATAATAAACGTCGACCATTAGATGATCCAATTAGGAGAGTAGATGTTTTAAATTCGACTTGTGTTAAGAAAAACAGAGGTAGACCTAGGAAGACTTGGGCTTATTGTATTAAAAATGATCTTAATTTACCAGAACTAAATGAAAATATGACACTAAATAGGACGAAATGGAGAAAAAGTAGCTGACCCCACGTAGTGGGATTAAGGCTTTGTTGTTGTTGTTGTTGTTGTTGTTGTTTAATACTTAAATTTCTTTTAATAAAATAATTTTCAAAACTATTATTATATTTATAAGTAAAAGATTTATATCAGGATTTTGATTTAGGAAAGGAGAAGTATAATTCAAAATTATTAAATGCCTATCCGGATATAGTAATCCTTGCCAGAAAAAGAAAAGAAAAAAAAAAGAGAAAAGAAAAAGAAAAAAGATAAGGGAGGATAAGCTTGAGGATTAGTGCCTATTCAAAAATTGGTTCCACATCTAATCTTTTTAAAGTATAAGACTTGAAAAAGAATTGAGAAAATCTTAAGCTTAAGAATATAATATAGTTAGTAAAATTATTTTTAATTAAAATTTTTAAGTAGAATTAAAATTTTTAAGTAGAAATAATAAAAGAACTAAATCCTAAATTAGGAGAATCTACAATATTTCTGAATTAAATAGGAACTCATACTTTCATGTTTCTTAACATTAAAAATTTCTAAACTTTAAGATGGTCTCATTTCTAAATTGGACTACTATATTTCTAAATTTGAATTTTAGTAACTCCTAAAAAAAATCATATACATATCATACTTATTTAGTTTTTAAATATTAAAGTATCACTTGAGGATAAGTAACATTTTAAGTTTAGGGGATTTTGATACACCTAAAATATATAGTATTTTTAGACATATTTTTATACCTATTTTTGAGATACTGCGCTTTAATGGAAGCTATTTTTGTGTTTTTCTTTGCAGAACAAGTAAGAAAGTGAAAATTTCTTAAGGGAGTGAAAAAGGATCAAATTTGGAGCAAAAAAGTGAAACTTAAGTGTTTTAACGCCTAAGCGCCAGATCCTACGCTTACGCGCTGGTGAAACAGAGAAGGCCATGCCTAAGCATTAGAGGCCCTGCGCTTAAGCGCCAGAGGCAGTCATTTAACAGTTTTCTTCGTTTGACCAAATTTTGAAGAGGTATTTGAGGCATCTATTGGCTTAAGAGGGTGGTTATGACTACTAAGAACAAAAATATGTTTAAAAGACTTGTGAAAGGAGGCATCCTTTGGGGAATACATCAAATTGGGACACATTTTGAATCAATTATGGACACATTTTGAAGAGTTTCCAAGGCACCTTTTAGAGATTTATAAAAGAAGGAAGTTGAGACATTTGAAGAAGGTGCTTGAAAGTTCTGAAAAGAGTTAGAAGAAAAGGAGAGGAGTTCTAAGGAGTTTGAATAGAAATTTTTGAAGAGATTTTCAGGCACCACAAAAATTTACTTTATTCTTTTGTTTTTAGTTTTTTTAGAGTGTTGTAAAAGAGAAGAGATTGAAAATAACTTTAAGAGTTTGGTGGAGGATTTGAGATAAGTTTTTATCTTATGTTTTGAACTACTTTTGGTTTTAATCGAGACTTCTTGTTGGTTTGAAAATGATTTCTACTTTTAAACAAAAGTGTGGTTTTGTTTTTTCCATGGATTCTAAGTAGTGATCTTTATCTTTCTCCTTAAAACGATAAGTAATTAAAGTTTGGATGGAAGTTGTGGAGAGTATTGATTTTTAATGTTGGAAGAAGCTGTGATGATTTCTGTGATGATTTAAATCTGATTTAAATCCATGAACTTCATTTACTTCTTGATTTGGCCTATCCACTGGTATTATCTCAGTCAACAATTGGAAAGAATCACATGAGGTTGTATGAATGAAAATGTAATTCATATGATTAGTAAAAATAAATAGGGAAACAATCATTGAAGGGTGTAGATTTAGAGGACTTTAAAGTGACAGGCTAAAGCCCCCAACATAGTTTATTGTTTTAGGTTTTGATACGAGATGTTAGCCCCCATGTGGAGGAAATCAAGGGAACTCTAGAGCGAGAGCTGGTATCTTCACTGCATAGCTGGTCTTCAAAACTATTCAAACTTTAAATTAGCCGGTCTTCAGAACTATTCAAACTGATTCCATATCTTTCTTAGTTCAAATGAAAGAGCACTATACCTCAAACCCTATATCTATCTCGAAAGATAAACGCAACACTTGAGGGTAAGGCTTGATCAAATAAACTAAGAAATATATGACATCCGTTTGGTCTGCAAAATGGTCTGCGAAACCATTTTATTTGCCGACAAGTTGCCCTATTTAATATGAAAAATTGAATGGGTTTTATATTAAGCTAGGTTTAGAAAAGCTTCCTATAACGACAACCCCATATAGTTAATTACATCTTAGATAACCAAACTCACCTAAGAGAACTCTCAATAAAAATTAGGAAATATTATCTTCAAGGAGGTCAAAAGTATATGACTTTTCATTGAGATCAGACAAAGAAGTGTGAAAGGGAATGACTCAAGTTTGGAACATTGTATGAAATCCAAATAAACAGAAACTAAGGGATGTCATAGATCTGAAGGATAACCTCGGTGACTTCCCAAGCTATCCTATGATTTGGCTTGGGTTTTTAAGAAAAACTATTTAAATATCTCATCCTGCCAATTTTAATATTTAGGGCTTACACTTATGTGAAATAATCACACAAATAGCCTGGAAGATGTAAGCATTTAGGTTGTGACAAACGACAATCACAGAATCCTAAGATGAGTTAAGACTTATTTTATACAGCAGAGTTATATAAAAGCCTAAGGAAAAGTTGAGGATTTATGTCGCACTAGGGAAACAACCTCGAAATTCTATGGCTTGTTATTTCATTCTAATGAAAGATATACTATTGTATATCCTCTTGCTGTTGAAGATGGTCGTGCTAACCATAATACTAGCTCCAAGCTCCTCACCATGACAAGTTTAAATTTTCTAATGTGTCAAGTTATGATGTCAAATCAAATAATTCTATGGTTATGATTCTTTAAAAATTATGAGCATATTAAAGTTGATTAGAGTGGCACCGATTAGGATCCTACGGTTCCCTCATTCTGGTACCACTATTTTCATTTGGATTTACTTAGTCAAATGAAGTTACTAAACTCAACTCAATGAGTTTCATACTTTCATCTAAGCCGTGGAAAGTCTTGTTAGCAACCAGAGGTTACCTCCTCCGAGAGATTCCCGATCATCCGACAGAGACATCTTAATTTAGTTGCAATTATTGTTTTCTGATATTTGTAATTTTTTTGAGCTGTCTTATATTGATTTGAGTTTTATCTTTGGGTTTTACAGCTATCCTAGCAGTTTTGGTTTTCATGCAGGGTGTCATCGTTCTATAACATGCAAGCTCGAGATAAGAAGCACAGAAAGGTAAAAGCATCAATTTAAAAGTGTACCTATCGATTATTCTCATTCCTCTACTTTAAAGGTCAGTACTTGCAAGACATGTATATATAATTTTGCAGGGAAATTTAAACTACAGAAGTAGATGAAGGTTTAGCTACCAAACCCCAAGTTATGATTTTATTGAATCTCATAAGATCCTAGCAGATGATTTTAGAACAAAATATGGAAAGTCCAATTTGCTCTTTAGAATGTCCAATAGCTTTAAAAAATGTTTGATGCATGACCTAGACCATTTTGAAGATCTCTTCAAATATTCTGAGTTCATTTTGAACTTATCATATTGTTCCATTAATCATCTGAGGTCGAAGTGTGACTACCTCGTTGCTTAGTGAAAGTTGACAATTTAATTATGCCTAGGATAGGATACCCAGTTAATCAATTGATGTTTCATTTAAGAGTTATGTGAGTGGGTGCCCTTAAGGCAAGTTTAAGCCATTTAAAGATTTTGGTGTCCGGAATTAAGGTTAGGCTTGTAGTGTTTAAATATGTTAATCACCAATCATGTTATCTTCTAAATTAGATCAATTGATTGTAGACATGGAGCCTATGTCACTACTAAGCCTTTAACAATCATAATAGGTGAAAAGGGGATTCTGAAAAATTATGATTTAAGTGACATATATCCTTATTGAATGATCACATCATCCTCAACTTTGGGCTTGAGAAAAGTAAATTATCATCTTTTCTATCTTAAGCCCATCACTTAAGAATCATTTGATCTTAATTGACTTCCAAATCATGAAGATTAGGAGGATTATGATTTTGTTGATGTGGTGCAAGGGTGGTGAGTGAGTTTCTACCTTTTAACCCCATTATATTTCAATCATCTAAACATGTCTATTAAGATCAAAATTGCCCATTTTCCTTTGGTTAATCCAAAATTTTGATTAAAGCACGAAAATATAGAATGACTATTTTGCCTTTAGGGCACTTCACCTTACAACTCATTAAACACAACTCAAATGACCTTGAGGATTTAGAGTGTCATATCCATGAGGTAATTATAATGTTAGAGGAGAACATGTGGACTTCTGAAAATTTAATTTAATTTAAAGCTTTATTTAAACCTCCAGAAAATAGGTTTTTTTAGAAATTGATTTATTTGATTTTCCAAAACAAAGTTTTTATTTATGAGAAAATATTAGAGGTTTTACTAGGTCAGAGAAATACTTAGACAAAATATCAGGTTGTTTTGAATTAATTTATCATAAATATTTTAATAGAAAATAAGAAAAATCCAATTTTAAGCATTTTAGAATTTATTTTTAGCTTAGGAAAATTAGGAAAATTTTTTTTAATGAGTCACAACTGATCAAAGAGCAATTAGGCTCATTTGAAATATTTTGATATTTTTGGGATTTTTATTTATTTTTATTTATTTTTATTTATTTTTAATTATTTTTAAAGTCAAATTAAAGCTAAAAAATTAAGTATTTTCTAAAAAAATAAATTTTTTTTTCCCGAGTGTCTCTAATCACAAGGAACTCAGAAAACCACTTTTATTTTCCCAAGTATATTTAATTTAATATAAATATTTTTTTACAAAAATGTAAGGTTCCTTAGAAAATCAACTTTAATACTTGAACTTAATCAAATAATTTTCAAATTTTTACAATGGACAAAAATGATTTTTATGAAAAATGTGGGATTGATTTTGTCAATTTTTGATAAGTATATAGTTTACATGAATTAACACAAGATATTTACATTTAATTATATATGGAAATTTACATAATAATTCAAGACATCATGATACTTTTCCTAGACTCCTCTGACAATAAGAAACCTACTAAATTATTCCCATAATTTTCCAAGTGATCTTTTAATTTATATAATTAAAAATGGCTAAAATGGCTACCTTAGCTTGAAAATTAAGGCTAGAAGCACGGAGATGTCCTCTAACATTAGAAAAATTAGAGGCCATAGCCTTTATCATGAAGAACAAACCCTCAAAATTTGAAGCCATTGAGAGCAATGTTTGATCATAATGAATTAAAATACTCTAGAGGGTATTTAATTCATTAAAAATCAGGGAGTAAGAAAATAATTTTTATGTATTTAATTCATTAAAAATCAGGGAGTAAGAAAATAATTTTTATTTTTAGTCCACATTATTCTTCTCTGTTTACTTAGAAAGAGGGTGTTTATATTATATTTTTATGTTTTTTCTAAAGAATTATATGGGTTTTTGAAGTTCAGGCATTTAAAATAATTTAAAAATCCTTATTTTTCTACTTATACAGCGCTGTGCCAACTCATCCTCATCCACTCTGAAGTCTCCATGCGGCGCTCCGCCATTTGACACCGCTAGCCACGTAGCCGCCTCATCAGCCCACCTTTTTGCACCAAGAGTTGGTCCAGCTTGATCTCCTCCGTTGATGAAATAAATGCACAATCAGACAACTCTCCGTTATCGTCCTCAAATGACCTAACCCGTAAGCCGTTCACACTAAAAGCTGAAGATCTTCATCTAGACTCAATCAAATTGCATGGGGTTTATTTCTAAACCTTCATCTACTCATGAAAAACCTATTTATATCATATATATGATATGAAATATAGTAAATACATATAATGAATCAAAATAGGCTCGGATTAGGGTTGGAGTTCAATACTTTTGTCTAAGAGGGGAGACCTCAATCACATGGTTGTTGTAGCTTTGATTGGGTCCAATGAACCTCCAGATGAAGTCTTGTGCCCTGGTTAATTGTATAGATATGTTTTTGATCAAACACAATTTCAGGTGTTGGTCTAGAGTTATTCTAGAGGCTGTTTTTGAGGGGGCTTTGATGGGGAATCAACTTCTTTCATTGTGGATATGGTTTGGTTCACTGTGGTGGAGTGGAGAGATCTGTCCTGGTTTTATGGCAAATTTCAATGAAGAAATTGTCTCTGTGGAGTGGCTATGAGTGGCTGAGAATAAAGGGATTGCACTTGGGATGGTTTGGAGAGTCTCTGGTGAGGTTTTGGTAAAGTATTCCTAAGGTCTCAAGCACTCTTCCTTAGCCGTTGAGAGGTTAACTTAAAGCCATGGCTGCCTGGTGGAGCTTAGGCCAGAGAGTTGGGTGCTAAAGAATGCTGAGGTGGACGGAAGAAAAGCATAAGTGATAAACTGAAAATATATGCATTTTTAGACCCATATTTTATACCTATTTTTGGTGGTATTGCACTTTAATGAAAGGTACTTTGATTTTTTCTTGAAGTTGTTGATTTTTAGTGCTTAAAACAAAAAAGAAGCAAAAAGATTGTAATTTGGAGTCAAAATGACATTTTTTAGGAAATACTTAGCGCCGACAACGCCAAGGTCAGCGCCGACGACACAGAACAACCGAAAGCTGGAGGATTATTGCTCAACACTGATGAGGATTATTGCTCAGCACTGATGGCGCCAAAGGCGGTTCAGACGCCGTTTTCAGAAGGTTTGATCTATTTGGATGATTTTTGAAGAGATTTTGGAGGCACCTCTTAGAGAACTGACCTTAGGCTTTATTTGGGGCACAATTTCATCAGAAAAGGGGCTCCTCTATGTTCTTTTTTTGATCCAAAACATTCCACCACGCTACATTTCCATAATACATCTTCATTCCACCACATATTGGAGTCAATTAGTAATTTTGCTTTCATAGTTTAGAGTTCTTATGGTGAGATTTAGTGTGAATGGTGAGGTAAGAGTGTTGGAGATAGTGAACAGTGAGAGAATTCTTCTTCCTGCATTTCTAAGGAAAGGCTACAAAGGATTTGCTTTGAGAAAGAGTTCCATATAAGTTTGTTTATTTATTTAGTGTTGTATGAACTTTCTTTTATATATAAAATTTGTGTTTTGTTGTACCTTTCTCATGAAGTATGAGTAGTTTCCTCTATCTTTCCCCTTATTATGAGATCTAGAGAAATGAAGAGATAATATGAATGTGTCATAATTAAAATATAAAATAAATTGTGATGATTTTTCTACTCTGAATTTAATTTACTTTTCAATCTGGCTAATTGATTTGTTAAAATATGTTGTGAAACTTATGATCTGAAAAATGGAGTATGTGTTCTACAACATAGTGAGGATCACATTTGATTTCATGAAGAAGTAATTCGTTCATGGAATTAAGTGCAAATAAATAGTGAAATATACTTTGTTGGGTGTAGAATTGAAGTTTTGGTGTAGAATTGAAGAATCTTTAGAGCAACAGACTAAAATCCCCAATTTGGTCTTAATGTTTAAAAACTAAAACGAGAGTTAGCCTTCAGGTGAAGGGAAGCGAGAGCTTCGGAGTTGGAGCCGGTTTCCTCCTAGCCTAGTAACGAATTTAAGAATTAAACCTAAGATTAATCAATGATTTTCTATGCACTGTATCAGGGTAGAGAATTAAAATTTCTCCTATTTGGCACAATACATATTATAAACCTTTATCTCATATCATTTCACTAGAATTTTATTGTAGTGGGAAAGATGCTTTTTCACATAAGAAATTTTTATTACATAAACATAGTTAGTAGATTAGTAGATATTATTAAAAATTTGCATTTCAGTTTTCCTAATAGTTAAGTAATTTAGTTTGGTTAACATATCAACATTCAAATTTAGTGACAGTGATTTCATTTGATTATTTTGTAAATTTCCTGGTAAAATTTATCTTTGCAAATTTGCACCTTCCTTGTGGGAATGATATTTGGGGCTTAAATAGAAATTCCTTTATTACTTGATAACAAAACATATAATTGCGTAGAATCCCATTATTAATTACCTATAATTATATATATTTTACACAACTTACTTTTTATACAAGGATCAAGTTGTAGTGGTGTTAGTGGTGTCAACTTCATAAATCCTTCATATAAAAAATTGGGATCAGGTATTTGACACCGTTTGAATGTAATGGTTAAAATTAATAAATTAAATAGTATGATAAATTAGGAATTTTAAAGAATATATTTATACTATACAAATATTAAAAAACACTAAAAAAATAAAAAAATAAAAAAATCCAAAAAAATTTATTTACGATTGTATTTTTTAAAGAATTTTACTTTATTGTTTATGCAAAATATTGGATCTGAAGGTTTAGTACCTTACGATTCAGAATTAGAATGTACTATTAGAAAATTTTGAAAACAACAAAGAGAAATTAAAAATTTGAAAGAAAAGGTGAATAATATAAAAAATCTAATAAATGAGAATCGATAAAGACCTTTAAAAGATTATGTGAGTCCGACAACAGATGAAATTCATTTAACTATTCGAAATCTTGATGTTGTTGCTAATTCATTTGAGCTTAATCCTGCTATTATCCAAATGGTACCAAAAAATCATTTTGGAGGATCACCTATTGATGATCCTAACATACATCTTACTAGTTTTCTTGAAATTTATGCCACCTTTAAATATTGCGGAGTGTCTAATGTTGTTGTTAGACCTAAAATTTTTCCTTTTTCATTAAGGGATAAAGCCAAGGCTTTGTTAAATTCATTAGCATCTGGATCAACTAGAACTTGGGGAGAACTATCATAAAAATTCTTGGCTAAATATTTTCCACCCTAAAAAACTGCTAAGCTTAGAAATGATATTACATCTTCTTGTTAGTTTGAAGGGGAATCAATATATGAAGCCTGAGAAAGATTTAAGGATCTTCTTAGAAAATGTCCACACCATGCTTTACCAGATTGGTTAATAATTCAAACCTTTTATAATGGATTAGTAGGATCATTAAGATTCATTATAGATGCTAATGCGGGTGGATCATTAATGTCAAAACCTTTTGATGATGCATATTCTATAATTGAAGAAATGACTACTAACAATTTTTAATAGTCAATTTTGGAATTCATCATTATTTCTCATGGGAATGATCTTGGACTTAATCCACTATATTGCTTACACGACACATGCACTTATGTTTACCTATGCAAAGTTGTGTCGCTTTTCTTGAAGAAACTGTTATACACTTTACATATGGATGAAGCTAAAGTGCTGTGGAAACATATGGATGAATTTAACTAGTTTATCCTTAATCTAGATTAATATTCGAAATAACAATACCTATTCGAACTATTTTAACCTGGATGTAAAAATCACCGTAATTTTTGTTGGAATAATTATAATAATTCGGTGAATCCATCTGGAAATCTGAACAATCAAGGAAATCCTAATTTTTGACCTTGTTATCCTCCATAAGTTAACTTCAATCCTAACCCATCAGTTAAGGAAAAGAAGTTGATGATGGAAGAAGTGATGTTGAATATGGGAAATCAGATACAAAATCAAGGGGCTGCTATTAAAAATATTTAAAATCAATTAGGACATATTGCTATTACACTTAGTAACAGACCTTCTGGAATTCTTTTGAGTACTGTGGAAGTTAATCCAAAAGATCAAAATAAAGAGCAAATTAAAGCAATTTAATTATGAAGTGGAAAAGAATTAGAAGAAAAGTATCCAAAGACAAACTGAAGTTAATGAAGAGAAGGAAGAAATGGAAAATGATCAACAGGAAAATGAACAAACATAGGCTCATTTTGAAAAACCATCACCTCGATTTCCTCAAAGACTGAAGCAGAAGAATAAAGATAAATAATTTATATGATTTTTGGAAATCCTTAAAAATTTAATGATAATATTCTTTTTTTTGAAGCTTTGGAACAAATGCCAAGTTATGTGAAATTTATGAAGGATGTACTAAATAAGAAAAAGAAATTTTCAGATCATGAGACCATTGTACTCAGTGAAGAGTGTAGTGCTATTATTCATAAAAAGCTTCTTGAAAAACTAAAAGATCCTGGTAGTTTTACTATACCTTGTTCAATTTATGAAAAGTTTTATGGAAAAGCTTTATGTGATTTAGGTGCGAGTATCAATCTTATGCCTTTATCAATTTTTAAACATTTAGATTTTGGAGAATTTCCCCTACTACTGTAACTCTTCAGTTAGCTGACCGATCAGTAACTTATCGAAAAGGAGTTATAGAGGATGTACTAGTGAAAGTGGATAAATTCATTTTCCCTCTAGACTTTATAGTATTGGATATGGAGGAAGATAAATAAATTCCTATTATTTTAGGGAGACCATTTCTTGCAACAGGAAGAGCTGTAATAGATGTATAAAAAGGAGAATTAATAATGATAGTTAATGATTAAGAAGCTAAATTTAATATAGCCAAAGCTAGGAAATAACCTGCAATAAAAAAAGATAATGAATGTTTCAGGATGGAAGTAGCTGATTATCTAAGTAATGAACTGTTTAAGAAAGAATTCAAAGATAAATTTAAGCAAGGAGAAATTTTTGAAAATGAAGATGAAGTTAAAGAAGAAGATTTGGATTATATTCATGGCATATTTGAAACGTTAGACTTGACAGAAAATGATAGTAAAAATCTTACTCATTCATGTATTAAACCTCCTGAACTTGAATTAAATATATTACCTACCCATTTAAAGTATGTATTTTTAGGATAGTCATCTACGTTGTCGGTTATTATATCTTCTGAGTTAACTGAGATTCAGGAATAAAAGTTGATAGAACTGTTAAAAAAGTATAAAAAGGCTTTTAGATGGATTTTATCAGATATTAAAGGAATTTGTCCTTCAATTTGTATGCACATAATTTTATTAGATGAACAACATGAACCTAAAGCTGACCCTCAGAGAAGATTAAACCTAATAATGAAAGAAGTTGTTAAAAAAGAGATTTTAAAATGGTTAGATGCTAGAATTATATATCATATTTCAGATAGTGTTTGAGTAAGCCCAATTCACTGTGTACCAAAACAAGGAGGAGTGACTGTTGAAGAAAATGAGAAAAATGAATTTGCACCAACAAGACAAGTAATTGGTTGGCAAATTTGCATTGATTATAGAAAATTAAATATGGCCATCAGAAAAGATCACTTTCCTTTACTCTTTCTAGACCAAATGTTGGATAGATTGGCTGGGAATAAGTATTATTGCTTTTTAGATAGAAATACCCATTATCACCAAATTCCAATTGCTCTAGAGGATCAAGAGAAAACAATGTTTACAAGCCCATATAGAACATTTGCTTCTCGTATAATGCCTTTTGGACTATGCAATGCACCTGCAACATTTAAAAGATGTATGATGTCAATTTTTAGCAATTTTATAGAACATGAAATGGAAGTGTTTATGGACAATTTTTCGTATTTGGAACTTTGTTTGAATTATGCCTTAATAATTTAGAAAAAGTTCTGGAAGTATGTGAAAAAGTCAATTTAGTATTAAATTGGGAAAAATGTCAATTTATGGTTGCAGGAGGTATTGTACTTGGGCATAAAATTTTTGAAAAAGGCATAGAGGTAGATCCTGCAAAAATCCAAGTTATAGAAAAATTACCATCGCCTACTAATGTTAAAAGGGTGAGAAGTTTTCTAGGACATACTGGTTGCTACAGGCGCTATATAAAATTTTTTTCAAAAATAACTAAGCCTCTATGCCAACTTTTAGAAAAAGATACGAAATTTGATTTTAATGAAGAATGCATAAAAGCATTTGAATTATTTAAAGTAAAAGTTTGTCACTACACCTATAATAGTACCACCTATCTGGGAAAAATTATTTGAACTAATGTGCGATGCTAGTGATTATGCTATATGAGTTATTTTAGGACAAAGATATGATAAAATTTTCAAAGTAATTTACTATGCTAGTAAAACTCTTAATGAAACTCAAATACTATACCACTACCTGAAAGAGAGTTATTAGCTATTGTTTATGCCTTTGATAAATTTAGACCTTATTTAACTGGAACAAAATGTATAGTTCATAGAGATCATTCTGTTATTAAATATTTAATGCAAAAGAAGGATGTTAAACCAAGATTAATTAGATGGATACTTCTATTGCAAGAGTTTGATTTCACCGTGTTTGATAGAAAGGGAAATGATAATCAAATAACTGATCATTTGTCTAGAATAGAAATAGAAATATTAACTAATTTTGCAAATGAAATTTTAGAGAATTTCCCTGATGAACAATTATATAGCATTGATGAAATGACTATTGTGGTATGTTGATATATGAGTTATATTGTAAGTGATATTCTACCACCTGATATAAAAAATCCATAATTAAAGAAGTTTATGTATGATTCAAAAGACTATTTTTGGATGATCCATATTTATATAAACAATGTAAAGATCTAATTATTAGAAGATGTGTGCCTTATGAAGAAACTCAACAGATGATTGAAAGATGTCATGATTCTAAATTTGGAGGACATTTCAAAACAATAGAACTGCATATAAACTTTTATAAGCTGGATTTTATTGGCCTACTATTTTTAATGATGTTAATGAATATATTAAAACATGCGATGGATGTCAACGTGTAGGAAATATTTCTAGAAGAAATGAAATGCCTGTAAATTACACAATGGAAGTTGAAATTTTTGATGTGTGGGGATTAGATTTTATGGGACCATTTATGCCTTCATTTGGAAACTTATACATATTACTTGTTGTTGATTATATGTCCAAATGGATTGATGCTATTGTTGTACCTAAATGTGATGCTCGGAGTGTTTCTAAATTTTTAATTAAAAATATTTTTACAAGATATGGAACGTTGAGAGTAATTATTACTGATTGAGGATCTCATTTCAAGAATAAGAGAATAAAAAAATTAATTAAGAAATATGATATTATGTAAAGATTCTCTACTGCTTATCAACCTCAGACTAGTGGTCTAGCAGAGTTATCAAATCATGAAATTAAACGCATTTTATAAAAGGCTGAAAATCCTTATAAATTGGATTGTTCTGCTAGACTTGACACAACATTATGGGCATATAGAACTGCTTATAAGACTCCTATAAGAATGTCCCCATACAGACTGATATTTGGAAAAACATGTCACTTACCTTTAGAATCAGAGCATAAAGCATTTTGGGCTGTTAAGGAAGGTTAATTTTAATCTAAAAGATGCTAGTGAGAAAAGAATATTGCAACTCAATGAACTTTAGGAGATTAAAAATGAAGAATATGATAATGCAAAAATCTATAAAGAGAAAATAAAAATATGGCATGATCGGAAGATTATAAGATGAAATTTGAACCTGGACAAGAAGTTATATTATATAATACAAGATTGAGATTTTTTTCCAGAAAAACTAAAATCCATATGGTTAGGGCCATTTAAGGTAATTGAGGTCTATCATTATGGAACTGTTGTGATTAAGGATTGTAACACTAGAAAAACATTTAAAGTTAATGGGCATTGTTTGAAACATTATTTTGAGGGGCACATACCTCAAATTAATGAATTTTAAATGTTAAGTCAACCCAATTAAGCAAATAGTATGTCAGGCTCACGACGTTAAACCAAGTGCTTTTTGGAAGGTAACCCATACTTATATGTCTATGTATTACTATTTAGTTTTTTAAGTGTCTTGTATATTAGTAGATAATAATCCTACATAATTGCATTTATTATAAATTAAGTCAAATATTAGTATTGGAAGAAAAAATTGGAATTTAATTGAATGAAAAATGAAAATCGTAAAAAATTGGCCACATGCACCGACGACGCCCAACAAAGCGGGTCCCAGTGCAGACATCGCCCATCGGAAGCGCCGGTGATGCTGAGAGCGGATGAACTATTTCTGCGACTTTTGGCGGACTTTGGCAGGATTTCAATCCATAATAACCGCCGTGAGGTGTTTTTAAAGTCCTAAAAACTTCCTAGGACACCTATAAACTTTCTATTTTCTGATTCCATGGCTTCCAATTCCAGAAATACTTTAAGATATGGAGTTTTCAATAAAAGAAAGCTTATTAGTTTCGATGCGCAGAGATTATATGATAAATTTATTATGAAGAAGAGATTGATCAAGGAAAGAGGATTTGTTAATCATGGGTTGATCAATCCAAGTGCTCCAGCTGACAAGATCATTCTGCAAAGGCGATGGGAAGTTCTATGTTACACTACCGTTGCGGTTGTTATGTTACAGTTGTTTTACCTGTAGTGAAGCAATTCTATGCAAATTTTCATGAAATTACCCAAGGAGTTGTCTTCGTATGAGGTAATTCTATATCATTTACTCCTGCATGGATTAATGAATTGTATATGATAGAAAACGTTCCAATCTATCATTATACAAATTTTATCCCTACACATTTCTACGCGAGAGTTGATGCATGATATTTATAATTTTCTGATCGATGAAAGTGATATGTGGGAAATACGAGGTGAGGAATATATTATTTTCCTGCTTCATCACTTAATCTAGTTTCAAAGCAATGATATTTATTTATTTGTGCAAAATTACTCCATACTATGAAGATTAGTAGAGTCACCAAGAAGAGTACTATTTTAAACTACTGTATTCAAATGGAAAAACCTATTGATATAGGTTCAATTATATTTAAATCTATGATAGAAGTCATTACGAATGGGCCAATTTATGGACTTGGGAATCCTTCTATGATTTTTCTAATTTGCAAGCAATCCTATGTGTCATGTGAAAGTTGGGAACAAAGTTTTACTACCATGGGAGCCCATGATTCCTATTGATGATCGGTATGTTGGTAATGGAAATGAAGCACTAAATGTTATTATAGATCATTCTTCACATGTTTTATCTCCATTAATGCCACCAACAGTTGTAAGTTTGCTTGCTTTTGAGAAGAAATTGAAGAAAATTGAAAGAGAACTTCAGAGTATTGTAAATACAGTGGGAGATCTCAAGTACCTTTTTGATCACTAAGATTGGAGAATGAAACAGAATTTTGATCACACTGGAACTTTTGAAGCAGAATTAGTTCAGATGTTTAAAGAAAAAGGGTGGATCGAAAAAAAATTGACAGATCAATTCCCTTACCGATCCTTCTACAACCTATATGTTCATTACCAATCTATGGGAGTTATTAGAGGAGGTGATAACATTCAAGATGAGATTGAATGATTGAAGATTGTGAATTCTCTACTTGTTTAAAAATATTTACGTGTTTAGTGTAATTGTTTGGATTTGATTAGGTTTGATTTGGTTTATTCTGAACTTTGATTATTTGTATAGTTTTGTGTCAGCATTTAGTGTTGCGGCTTGATTTTGAGCTGATTTCTAATTAGTTTACTTCATAGGTGTGAATTTGTGATTTGTGAAATGTGTTTGTAAAAAGTGTATTTTCATATATGAAAGTTAGTTTGTTGTTGTCTGTGAAAATGATTGTTTGTGAAATGTTGTGAAATGTGTATTTATAAATGTGTATTTATGAATTTAGATAAAATTTGTGTTTAAAAATACTAAAAAATAAACTTTGGAGAAAATTGAAAGGAAATTAAAAATTAAAAAAATCAAAATAATGAATTTCGGTCCTTCAGCTCCGATGGCGCTGCATTGGCGCTTACGTGATACCTTCTACCCGAGTGCGGCGAGTTAACCCTTTAGGTCATGATTTTCACCGTAAACCTCCATTTTTACCCCTTAAGTCACCTTCAACCTTTGGTTTTGCACCTAAGGCTTGATTTTGGGCAAATTTGAGGCAATTTAGAGGCAAAGGAACTTTGGATTTTATCTTCTCTATGTAAGAGCTACACTTTAAAGTAAAATTTTTTTATTTTCACCAAAGATTTTTCTCACATTGACTAGATCCAAAATTTTGAAATTTTTTGGGAGATTTTGAGAAAATTCTTTGGTGAAAAAATCTTACTTAGTGGATTTGAGTTTAAAGTGGTTTACATTTTTTACTTTCACAATTTTGGGATTTAATTAAAATTTTTATCAAATTTTTCTAGATTTCCTATGACACCTACATCAAGCAAAAGAAAAATAGAATATTACGAGCAAAGGTTTATTAGCTTTAGAGCCAGTGCTTTACTTTATAGTCTTCGAGAAGATTTTATAGTCTTCAAGAAAATAAAAAAGTGATTCAGGACCGAGGTTTTAAAAATTTGGGAGGCGGAGAAGAGAAGTTGAATGATTGATTATCACTCTGTAGTGGGAAAACTTCTTCCATTTTACTACGGATGCAATAGTTGGGATTGTGATGGAATTTTATGCCAACCTTTTGAGGCTTTTGATGATTTTGTTTTTGTTTGAGGGAAAAGGGTGGAGTTTACTCCAACTCGGACTTATCCTCTATGGCAGGCAAGCTGGAGGAAGCTTCTCTCAAGCATAGATCTTAGATTTTTCTTTCAAGAATCGGAGTAAGCAAGTTTTCTGCCTCATTTTGCCGTCTTCTTTCTTCACGTAGGAAAGCTTTATGTTTTTGGAGATTGACATTCTTGCGTTGAGTCCTTTATCATGGTGCATCTGTCAGTCTCTCTTCATCAGCAGTGACTAGACCTCTGGTTGATGTAGTTATCATAGATGACAGACAACTGGCCCCCTCCATCAGATCTTGCTGCACTATCACTTTCTTCCCCTTCAATGAGGAATCCTCCTTGGTGTTGATCTTCAAAAGTGATGGTGGCCCTTCTTTTTTCTTGATGGCTGACCACGTCCATCAAGGGATCTTCATAGTCAACATCAACTTAGCCGAAGTTCAAATTGATATCTATGATGCCACCAGTTGGTGCCCTTTCCTTGTTAAGTGCAAGATTCCAGCCATCCTTGAAAGCAAAAATCAGCTTCTGTCCTGAAATTTTCCTTGCAAATGATAGGAAAAACATTAGCACGCTAAAATTTAGCAGGAACAAGAACAAAAGAAAGCATTTTTTAGACAAAATTTTAGTTTATGTTGGTGGGAAGATCATTTATTTATGTATGTATTTTGTTTAATTTAAGAAGATATCAAACTTAAAAGTAAAAAGAAGAAAATCGAAGTATGTAAATTAAAAAATTTTCATATTATCAAGGTTAATTTTATTACAAAA
This sequence comes from Phalaenopsis equestris, assembly GCF_001263595.1. NCBI lineage: Eukaryota > Viridiplantae > Streptophyta > Magnoliopsida > Asparagales > Orchidaceae > Phalaenopsis > Phalaenopsis equestris. Next base: position 66,526 of record NW_018250927.1, read on the forward strand.
CTTTTTGACCCGGTCACAGATGTTTGACCAAATAAGTAACCTCAGAATAATCAAAAATTCAAAATTTCAATTCAAGCAATGTCAAGTTGCATAGTATGTCTTCGAGTATCATCCGTTGATCAACAACATGGGTCTTTGGCTTAAAAAATCCACCAGCTGGTAGGCTCCTCCTGTGTAGACTACGTAGACTTTATCTACAACAAATGGTCCCTCCTAAGTTGACTCAAATTTTTCACCTATCTTGCGGCGTGCAAGAATAGGCCTTTTTAGAACAAGTACGAGATCACCAATTTAGAATGTCCTTGGGCGGGCCAATTTCTCATGAGCTTGTACCATCCTCGCTTGGTAAAGCACCAGATGCTATTGTGCTTCTAGTCGCTTTCCTTTGAGACTTTTCAATTCTTCAAGTCTAAGTTTTGCACTTTCTTCTATTATAAGTTGATTAACGATAGCAACTCTGAAAGATGGCGTCTGGACTTCTAGCGGTAGTACAACCTCAGACCCATATACGAGCATGTAGGGTGTACACTGGGAGTCCTTAAGGTTGTCCAGTAGGCCCACAAGGCTTCTAACACTTTGTTATACCAATCTCTTTTGTTTTCATTTAGTGTCTTCTTCAAAATATAAACCAGTGTCTAGTTGAAGGCCTCAGCCAGACCATTTGCCCAAGAATAGTAGATTGTAGAGTATCTCTAGAGTATCCCATGTTGTTTAACAAAATTGTTCATCTTCATGCTTATGAAGGCCATCCCATTGTCAGAAATTATTCTGTGTGGAACTCTGAAAAGGTAGATGACTTGACTTTTGAAAAATTGAAGGGCGTGCTGTGTCGTAACCTCTCGCAACGGCACTGCCTCTGCTCATTTGGAAAAGTAATCAGTAGCACGAGTATATACCAGCAAGTATAAATCTGTGCCTTTAGAGGAAGGAGGGTCTATCATACCTATTATATTCTTTCCCCAACATGAATGACCATGCGACAATAGTTGGGTGTTAGACATTCAGAGGTTGGTGCAAGACCACCCCATGCACTTGGCATTGGTGACATCTTCTGGTTGTATCCATGCACTCAGACATCACTTCTGGCCAATAATATCTGAGTCTCTTGATCTTCATTTTCATCTTTGGCCCTAATTGGTGAGCGCCACATAATCCGGCATGTACTTCCTTGACAATATTCGGAGCTTCAGCTATTGTAGCCACATCTGATCAAATGATCTTCTATAGAGAACATCATCCACTAAAGCGTACGACATAGTCCTTCTTGTGATGTGATGCATTGTTGACTTGTCTTCTGGCAGCCATTGCAAAAATTTTATTAATGGCTTACACCAATCTTCATTGATATCAGCAACTGCAACTGTCATTCCTTCTTCCTTTCCAAGCTTGTGTAGATTTTCAAAGTCGATTAAGAAAAAAACTGTCTCCCATGTACTGTAATGTCAATGGAATCCTCCGTGGGACACACCAATTATTTTACAAGTTTTGCTACAGCGTTAGCATGGGAATTATCTCCCTGAGGAATCCGGTAAAAATTTACATTGGGGATCTGCTCCAGCAAATTCATTGTGTACCAGTGGTATTTTGTTAACCTTGGTTTTAAAATGTTGTATTGTCCGGCAACTTGTTGGTTGACTAGCTGAGAATCTCCATAGATGGCAATATCTTTTATATCTATCGAGATTTCTAATTCTAACCTGGTAATTAAGGCTTCATATTCTGCTTCGTTGTTATTACATGACTTTGTCAGGTGATAGGAGAATCTCAACATACCCTTATCTCGCGTGATGAAGATCAAACTAATTCCTGATTAGCCTGGTATAACCATTCCCGATCCTTTATTTTTTTTGGCTGATGAAGCCCCATCAAAGTACATCTCCCAGCGTTGCACACCGGAAAATTCAATTTATAACTTTTGCTCATCTAGCAATTTGTCATTAAGAGGGGACCTGGCTGGAAGTGGGTGTGCAACGAGAAAATCTGCTAAAATCTGTCACTTGATAGTGTGGAGTCGAACAAAAGTTATATCAATTTGTAACAAAATTATCGACCATCTTGGTAGGCGTCCAGAAAGTGTTGGTTGGGTCATCAAATATTACAACGGATTAACTTTTGAAATAATGATAATCTTATGAGAAAGCTTGTAATGCCTGAGCTTTTGGGCGATAAAGATTAAAGCTAAAAAATGCCTCTCAATAGACAGATACATTATCTCCGTCGGTATTAGATGACGAATCAGGTAGTAGAGTGCATTTTCTTCACCCACGTCATTGACTTGTGCTAAGAGGGCTCCAAGAGATTCATCTAAGGCCATGGTATAAAGTATTAAAGGTTTTCCCGAGATAGGGGCTGCCAAAACAGGTGTCATTAAATATTACTTAATGTCCTCAAACACCCGCTGACATTTTTCTTCCTGAATGAATTTGGTGTCCTTTTTAACTAATGCTAAGAAGGGTTGACACCAACCTTAGAGATTATAAATAAAGCGTCTTAGATATGCCAACTTTTCTTGAAAGGAATGTAGTTGTTTCGAGGTTTTGGGTGAAGTCATTTCAAAGATCGCTTTAATCTTCTTCGGGTCAATCTTGATTCCCCAATGACGGACAACGATCGGTCGTACTATTGTAATAAGGTCGTACTGGAGGTAACGCTCAGGGCGTACTTTAAGGGATTCATTATAAGTTTGTATTATCATAATCTTTTGAACACGATCCTCAAATCATGCAAATGGTCTATTTTTTGTCTACTCTTGATGACCAAATCATCCACATAGTATTCCAATTAGTTGTGAATGTGATCATAAAAAATCTTTGTCATAGCTAGTTCGTATGTTGCCCCGGCGTTCATCAACCCAAACGACATCACTGTGCAAGAGAAAACACCAATCAGTGTTCTAAATACTGTAACTGCTGCATCTTTGAGAGCCATCTTTATTTGGTTGTATCTCGATGATCCATCCATGAAGGAGAAAATTTCAAGTGTAGAAGCGATATCCACCATCATTTCTAGTATTACCAATGGAAATTCATCCTTTAGACATGCTTTATTCAAATACCTGAAGTCAACACATACACATTTCATTTTTCTTCTTATCGGTACAATGTTAGCTAACCATGTGGGGTATTGCTCTTCTCTTACAATGTTAGTGTCTATTGGTTTCTTCATCTTAGCACGGATTTGCTGCGTTATTTTGAGGCGCATTCTTCTGGAGCTTGTTTTAATGGGATTATATCTCTGTCCACCCTGAGTTTATGAACTGCAACTTCTGCTGACAGTCCTGACATTTTATTATAACTCGATGCAAAGCAATCTTTGAGTTTTATTAAGGGTTTGATTAACTCTAATGATTCTTCATCGTTGAGTAGAGTACTTATAAATGTAGGTCAGGGCTGCTCTTCCGTGTTGAGGTTAATTTTCTTCATCTCATCAATAATCTACTTGATTTCTTCCTCAAATTCTGGCGGAGCATCTTCTAATAGCTAATCAGTAGAGTCATCCTCCACATCAAGGCAATTTATTTATGATTCACTAGTAATAATCATGCAAATTTCTAAATTATTGACTGGTTCGCTATACCAAATCTGAGACCGTCTTTCGAGTTGGGAGTTTGACTTTTAACATTCCATAATTTTTTAAAAAGTTGTAATTTATCTTTTGGCATTTATTTTGGCAAATGTTCTTGTTGAATTAACTTTTGTTCATAAGGCGAAAAGTAACCAAAAGGTAATAACATTAATTCAATTAGATCATCATGTAAATTTACATGATTTTGAAGATTACTAGAAGTAGAAGCACGGTAAAATTTGATCAACTTTGAACCAGTGCTACGGACCTCCTTAACCTCTAAACTCTCGACCATTTGAGGGCGAATTGAAGTAAGGGTCATGGTGTTCACAAACTGGTTTATCCGATCATACATTGTCTCATATTTGCTTTTCTCTTTATCTTCTAATGATATCTCGTACTGAGGTTTCTTCTGTTTTGTCATCATTATTTCATCCTTAGAACATTCTTCTTCATCAATGTTGATGGTCAGCCTAGCTCGTTCAACAATTAAATTGGCTCTTACTCGATAATGTCCCCGGCCTCGACCTTGGGTGCGCGAACTAAAAGAACCCTCACTAACTTGTTGCAAAAGAGTGGTGGAAGCTCGCTGAAGCGGAGTTGAATGGCCTCCTCTTTGTGATTCTTCTGAACCTTCCACTTTTTTGTCACAACTTCACGAGATAAGATAATTTTCTTTGGAGGGGCATAGTAGGTGACATCTTCATGAATGCCAACTTCATGAACTAAAAATGGTTGTAAATCTTCCTTGAGGCAATGTTCTTGTCCTTACTTTCCTTTTAATACTTAACGCACTGATGTAGAGATGCTGGAACCATATTATGTTCATGAATCCATGGTCAGCTTAGTAGAGCATTAAAGGAGTTCTTGGCGTCGATAATATGGAATTTAGCGGTTGTTACTAGTTCTTCAACTTTAATAAGCAGTATAATTGATCCAAGGGCTCTTTCTCCCTTTTGGTTGAATCTTCGTAGTCTCATTTTATTAGTTATAAGCTGTTGAGCTCTAATGTCCAAATAAGCCAATGTCCATAGGCTCATCAAGTTGAGGGATGCTCCAGGATGTACTAAAACTCTGGATAACACAAATTTTCAATGTTAATGGAGATATAGAGTGGATGATTATGGTTGGAGGGATGGAGCATCAAGTCTTCATTTGCAAAGTTTACCCTGGATTACTCATTCAATGAGCAAACTTCATCCGAGGATGTGCTGACCAACTAGGCTAGGCAAATCTTCCAGTGAAGCAAAGCTATAACCAGAGACTCTCTCATCTCCTTTGGTAGGATTATAGCATCGTATATGCTTAATCTGGCCAAAAACTTCCTAAGATGAGCTAGAATATTTTAATCCACTTTGTATGATCCTCCAATTTTCTCTTGATTTTATGTTTCTTCCACTGGCGGAGGTGGAGGTAGCTCTTCTCAAGTTACTATTTGCTTTCCTTTATCCGTCAGAGCTGTTCTCGGGGGTAATAATCTCCCGCTTCTTAAGTTCACATTTGTAATTTCTTCTTCTTCAGATACCATTGTCGAATCTTCCGGTGTTTCTTCTTTGTCTGAAAGATCTAAGTTGATGGCAAGTGGTGCACCGTGGCTCTAGAGGATCGGTTCCTCACTCGAAGCACTGTCGTAATCGGTATTGTCAAGGTCTTCTTTGATCTTGTTAACGAGTTCGTCATACTCAAGCATGATTTGAGGAACGTTTTGGGAATTGAGATCAAGGTATGATTTGTCATAATCAATCACATTATCACTATAAGCAATTAAAATATAACCAAAATCATAATCATTATATTCATAAGACCCTGGAGGGACAAAAAAATTATCATATAAGGTCGGGGGTTTGATGATTTTTTTCCTCAAACTTGAGTCAACTAATCTAGCAGAGGTAGACCCAATCCTACCCCCTCCTCTGTGCTGTCAATCTTCGTGGTGGTATTCTTCTTCTTCTTCTTACGGTGATGGATCTTCTAGCAGAATCTTCATCTCAGGCTTGGCAGACTAAAGACTCTGAACGGAGGCTTGTGCTGATGCATTTTGGATTTTGTTTAGTATTTTGTTGAGCTTGTTCCAAGTCACACTCCATCCATCTTTTCCAGTATAAGGGTCAACCAGGGAGACTGGCTCAGCCAAAATCTTATTTAAAGAACCTTTTTTAGGTTCTTTTAAATATTCTTTTGGGATCGTTATATTCCCTTCTTTAAGGTTCCTCTCGAGCCAATCCTTAAAGACAAAATAATTATCTGTAGTGTGTCCAAGAAACCTGTGATACGGGCAATTTTTTGGTTGATCCTTCTTGTCGACCTCCTTGGGTTTCTTTGGGTCTGTTAATCTGAACTCAATCTTCTTCATCAGACATTTGAAGATTTTGGGTACGGCTTCATTTTTAAAGGATTACACCACTTTATTTTGTTCTAAAATGAACATTTTCTTATACTTTATTCGGTATGATCCTCCCTAATGTGGTTGCTAGCTAGATTGACCATACTATTGTGTCGGTTGTTGAGCATGTTGCAATGACAACTGACGAGAATTCTTCGCATGTATCTGCATTGGTTGTTTTACTTTATCAATGATTTTCATTGTTTCGGACTTCTTTTCAAATACTTTGGTAATCATGAACTTCTCGGCCTTCTCATGAGAATCCATATGTTTGACTTCTTCTTGAAGATTGCTAGCTTTATTGAGTAGCTTCTCGAAAGATTTAATGGTGAGACCTTTAAGCATGAAAGCTACCAGCCCATGAATGTTCTTGAGTAAAATCTCAATCACATGATGCTCCTGTAGCTGAGATTCACATTTCATGCTAAGATTTCTCCACCTCAAAATATAGTCCACTAAAGTCTCGTTGGCCTTATGCTTCTGTACCATGAGATCTCCAACAAAAACATGATGTTGCGCTCTGACAAATCTCATTACAAACTATTGTTCTAGCTCAGTGAATGTCTTGACTAATCTTTTGGGTAATTTTGCATACCAATTAAAAGTGATCCCTAACATTTTGTTGATAAACTATCGAAAGAGTAAAACTTTGTTTCCTGCTGTGTTACCACAACTGACAAGAAAATGTGCTATATGCTTCCTGGGATTTCTAGTCCCATCAAATATCTTAATGTTTGGCGGGGTATGGCATCAAATTCTTTTGGGTAAAGTCTACCCTTCAAAATCAATGCACCACCCTTAGATTGGGTTGAGGCCTCCCTAACTTGCTCAACTATTTGCTTAAATTATTTTTCTGGCATGGCACTTGATGGAGAATCCTTATTTTGTTGTTCATCTCCATTTGCTAAGGCAACTTCCCTCCTTTCATCTATAATATGTATAATCCTTAGTTAGTTAACTTCTGGGGAGGCTAACTGTGGTGGTTGAGATTGCTTTTGAGTTGTGGCCATGGCGGTCATGGCAGCGACCATCTCTTCCATTCTTTTCTCCATTTGGCTGATTTATTAATCCCTCAGGAAAATAGCCCTACACAGCTCATCTACAGCATTCTCTTCGATGAGAGTTTGAGAGTCGCACGCAGATGCAACAGCTCTGGTCTTAATGACATGGATATCCATGAAATCTTCCTCGAATTAATCATTAAAGTCAAACTCTTCATCATCATCAATGGAAATTCCATGTTCTCGGGCCAACTCAAAAATCTCAACCCTGAGCTTTTCAACCTTTCCTTCAATTATTGATTCTTGTAGTACCTTGAGATCTAGAGGACTTTACTGGACATCCTTTACTTGCTCATCCATCTTGCTAGCATTTGCTACGACAGTGTCAGATACTTCGGACCCTTGCTTCATTCCATGATCCCGCCCTGTGAGCTTACTAGACCGTCTCGGTAGGGAAACCTTAGGTACCCATATATTTTTCTTTAATGGTGATGTCTTGAGACAGAGTGTCTTAGCAGGAACATCGACATGTCGAAGAGAAGTATGCTCCCCGTGGTGCAGACCAGATACAATACTAAGTAACCTCTTCGTCTTTCTCTTTGGTACTTTATGAACATCCTTGTGACCGGTAATTGTTAGAATTCTTGGACCCAAACACGACTTAACTAGTTGAAGTCCTGTGAGTCTAGTGACAGTAGAATTGGTAGTAACAATGGTGGCATCAAATCTGCTTCCCAAGCGGAACCAGACGGGAATGCGAGCAGACAAAGCTTCAGTTGATTTCTGAGATTGTCTGGTAGATTTGACATCCCTTAATATTTCTTTCATAATGCAAGGGAATACTGCACACCCTAGTTGTTTAAGTATCTCACCAACTGAACAATTTTCTTTGGTAGCTAGTATCTAAAAAACTAAACTGACTCGGGTGATAGGAGCAGGCTTCTTCCTCTCCCTACCATGTCCATGAGGTGATGGTAAAGTAGCAACGGTCTTTTGGATACCATCATACCCATTAGTATCCATTAAGGAATGGAACCTACTCCCTTGCAGAAGTGGATAGGTTTATGGTAATCCAGACTCCTCCTGGTGAGGAACTTCATCAACAGGTACTTCCTTAAAAATCTTGGCTTCAGTAGCCCTCTGAACCTTCTGGCTGTTGTTTCTCCTTTGGGTTCATGTTAATGGTGCAGCCCTTGAACTTGATCCAATTTCAAATACTTATGTCAGGATAACCAATCCTTCAGTCAGGTCTTCGATGATCATAACTTCCTTTCCCTTAGTAGAAATGGGAACAACAGGCTTGGTAGGTGCCGCGGTGGTAGTAGTCTTAACCTTCTTGTAAAATGGGAAGTCATAAGGGCAGTTCAAGTTAAACTCATCAGAAGATCCCTAAACCTCTAGAGTGACAACTTTCATCACGATAAATGGGGCTTTCTTGAGAATGACCTCGAAATATTCAAATTCTGCTCCAAAATTGATGGTGGTATCGACATTGCGGGCGCTGCGGCTCGTCGACAGGTTGCAAGAAAAAGTGAGCATTAGGAATGCCATTGTAACAGCTTCAAAAAAGAAAATTTTGAGGTTATCTATCTGGCCAAAACCTTGTAATCTTTGTGTGAGCACTAAAAATTAACACAGATCGATTTGTAGACAGAGTAAATTTTTATTTAATTTGTGGAGATTTTAAGATTTTACTAAAAGTAGTTTAAAAGTAGAAAGATTTAATTAATATAAGGAAAATCAAAGAGCAAGCATAGCATGACACAATTTGATTTAATTTGTAAAATAACAAATCAAACTCAAAAGGGAAAAAGAAAGTTCAGGGCCCAGTGCGGGACCAACTTTACAGTGCACAACGCCCATGCGAAACTAGTCCACCAACATACCTATTGGGGGTTTGACCCCACATAAAGATTAAAAAGCTTTGAATGGCCTCCTGAACCTTCCTGTTCAAGGGTGATTGAATAGATAGTTCTGAATTCCCAAGGAGTTGACCGTACTTACCCAAGAAAGAAATGGGTGAAGTATGTCAACGGAAGGAGGGTAATCTGGTTCACGAGGAATATGAACACATTATTTATGTATGAAGACAATTTTTTTTTTATTAATATGGAGAGAGAAGCCTTGCCCAGTAAAGTCGCCAGAAGTTGGCAACACAATTTTGGTTGTGGAGTTGCCTGTTTGAAGTTTGTCGACCGCCAGAATCAAAATCTTGTCGCCCACTTCGGAAGGACATTTAACTTACATGTATATAAATATATATAATATAGAAAAATATGAAATCAAACTGGTTCCATATATTTCATAATTCAAATGAAAGAGCACTATACCTCAAATCCTGTATCTATCTTGAAAGATAAACACAAGACGTGAGGGTGAGGCTCGATCAAATTAACTAAGAAATTGATTTATTAATCCCTCAGGAAAATAGCCCTACACAGCTCATCTACAGCATTCTCTTCGATGAGAGTTTGAGAGTCGCACGCAGATGCAACAGCTCTGGTCTTAATGACATGGATATCCATGAAATCTTCCTCGAATTAATCATTAAAGTCAAACTCTTCATCATCATCAATGGAAATTCCATGTTCTCGGGCCAACTCAAAAATCTCAACCCTGAGCTTTTCAACCTTTCCTTCAATTATTGATTCTTGTAGTACCTTGAGATCTAGAGGACTTTACTGGACATCCTTTACTTGCTCATCCATCTTGCTAGCATTTGCTACGACAGTGTCAGATACTTCGGACCCTTGCTTCATTCCATGATCCCGCCCTGTGAGCTTACTAGACCGTCTCGGTAGGGAAACCTTAGGTACCCATATATTTTTCTTTAATGGTGATGTCTTGAGACAGAGTGTCTTAGCAGGAACATCGACATGTCGAAGAGAAGTATGCTCCCCGTGGTGCAGACCAGATACAATACTAAGTAACCTCTTCGTCTTTCTCTTTGGTACTTTATGAACATCCTTGTGACCGGTAATTGTTAGAATTCTTGGACCCAAACACGACTTAACTAGTTGAAGTCCTGTGAGTCTAGTGACAGTAGAATTGGTAGTAACAATGGTGGCATCAAATCTGCTTCCCAAGCGGAACCAGACGGGAATGCGAGCAGACAAAGCTTCAGTTGATTTCTGAGATTGTCTGGCAGATTTGACGTCCATTAAGATTTCTTCATCCCTTAATATTTCTTTCATTATGCAAGGGAATACTGCACACCTTAGTTGTTTAAGTATCTCACCAACTGAACAATTTTCTTTGGTAGCTAGTATCTAAAAAACTAAACTGACTCGGGTGATAGGAGCAGGCTTCTTCCTCTCCCTACCATGTCCATGAGGTGATGGTAAAGTAGCAACGGTCTTTTGGATACCATCATACCCATTAGTATCCATTAAGGAATGGAACCTACTCCCTTGCAGAAGTGGATAGGTTTATGGTAATCCAGACTCCTCCTGGTGAGGAACTTCATCAACAGGTACTTCCTTAAAAATCTTGGCTTCAGTAGCCCTCTGAACCTTCTGGCTGTTGTTTCTCCTTTGGGTTCATGTTAATGGTGCAGCCCTTGAACTTGATCCAATTTCAAATACTATGGTAATCCAGACTCCTCCTGGTGAGGAACTTCATCAACAGGTACTTCCTTAAAAATCTTGGCTTCAGTAGCCCTCTGAACCTTCTGGCTGTTGTTTCTCCTTTGGGTTCATGTTAATGGTGCAGCCCTTGAACTTGATCCAATTTCAAATACTTATGTCAGGATAACCAATCCTTCAGTCAGGTCTTCGATGATCATAACTTCCTTTCCCTTAGTAGAAATGGGAACAACAGGCTTGGTAGGTGCCGCGGTGGTAGTAGTCTTAACCTTCTTGTAAAATGGGAAGTCATAAGGGCAGTTCAAGTTAAACTCATCAGAAGATCCCTAAACCTCTAGAGTGACAACTTTCATCACGATAAATGGGGCTTTCTTGAGAATGACCTCGAAATATTCAAATTCTGCTCCAAAATTGATGGTGGTATCGACATTGCGGGCGCTGCGGCTCGTCGACAGGTTGCAAGAAAAAGTGAGCATTAGGAATGCCATTGTAACAGCTTCAAAAAAGAAAATTTTGAGGTTATCTATCTGGCCAAAACCTTGTAATCTTTGTGTGAGCACTAAAAATTAACACAGATCGATTTGTAGACAGAGTAAATTTTTATTTAATTTGTGGAGATTTTAAGATTTTACTAAAAGTAGTTTAAAAGTAGAAAGATTTAATTAATATAAGGAAAATCAAAGAGCAAGCATAGCATGACACAATTTGATTTAATTTGTAAAATAACAAATCAAACTCAAAAGGGAAAAAGAAAGTTCAGGGCCCAGTGCGGGACCAACTTTACAGTGCACAACGCCCATGCGAAACTAGTCCACCAACATACCTATTGGGGGTTTGACCCCACATAAAGATTAAAAAGCTTTGAATGGCCTCCTGAACCTTCCTGTTCAAGGGTGATTGAATAGATAGTTCTGAATTCCCAAGGAGTTGACCGTACTTACCCAAGAAAGAAATGGGTGAAGTATGTCAACGGAAGGAGGGTAATCTGGTTCACGAGGAATATGAACACATTATTTATGTATGAAGACAATTTTTTTTTTATTAATATGGAGAGAGAAGCCTTGCCCAGTAAAGTCGCCAGAAGTTGGCAACACAATTTTGGTTGTGGAGTTGCCTGTTTGAAGTTTGTCGACCGCCAGAATCAAAATCTTGTCGCCCACTTCGGAAGGACATTTAACTTACATGTATATAAATATATATAATATAGAAAAATATGAAATCAAACTGGTTCCATATATTTCATAATTCAAATGAAAGAGCACTATACCTCAAATCCTGTATCTATCTTGAAAGATAAACACAAGACGTGAGGACAAGACTTGATCAAATAAACTAAGAGACATATGACATCTGTTTGGTCTGTGAAAATCATTTGTTTGGCCTGTGAAAAACATTTTATTTACCTACAAGTTTTCCTATTTAATACAAAAAATTAAATATGGTTTATATTAATCTTGGTTCGGAAAAGCTTCCTATAAGGGCAAGCCACTATAGTTAATTACATCTTAGATAGCCGAAGTCACCTAAGAAAACTCTAAAAAAAAATAAAAAAATATTATCTTTAAGAAGGTTAAAAGGATAATGCTTTTCAACGAGATCAGACAAAAAGGTGTGAAAAGGGAATGACTCAAATTTGGAACATTTTATGGAATCCAAAGAAAGAAAAACTAGGGGATGTCATAGACCTGAAGGAGAATCTTGGTGACTTCCCAAGCTAACCTATAATTTGGCCTCAATTTTGAGGAGAAATTATTTAAATGTTTCATCCTGCCAATTTTATTATTTAGGGGTTACTATTATATGAAACAATCACACAAATAACCTGGAAGATGTGAGGATTTAGGCCGTGACAAATGACAACCTCAGAATCCTAAGACGAGTTAGTGCTTATATTGTATGATAGAGCTATACAAAAGCCTAAGGAGAAGTTGAGGATTTATGTTGCACTAGGCAAACAACCTTGAAATCCTATAGCTTGTTTTTTTTAATTCTAAGGAATGATATGCTATTGTAGATCCTCTTGCTGTTGAAGATGGCCGTGCTGCCCACAATGCTAGCTCCAAGCTCCTCGTCGAGGTGAGTTTAAGTTTTCTAATATTGTGTCAAGTTATGATGTGTAATGTCAAATTACATGTCCTTATGGTTATTGTTTTTTAAATACTTTGAGGCATATTAAAGTTGATTAGAGCAATACCGGTTAGGATCCTACGGTTTCCTTGTTCCAGTACCACTATTTTCTTTTGGATTCACTTAGTTCAAGTGAATTTACTAAAATCAACTCAATGAGTTCCATACTTTCATTTAGATCGTGGCTCATCTAGACCGTAGGAAATCTCGTTAGCAACCATATGTTACCTCCTCCACCTGAAAGTTCAGTACTTGCAAGACATGTATATATAATTTTGCAAGGAAATTTAAATTGTAGGAGTAGATGATGGTTTGGCTACCAAACCCCAAGTTATGATTTTATTGAATCTCAAAAGATCCTAATAGATGATTATAGAACAAAATATGACAAATCCAATTTGCTCTTCAGAATATCCAATAGATTTCAAAAATGCTCGTGGCATGACCCTAGACCACCTTGAAGATCTCTTGAAATATTCCGAGTTTATTTTGAATTTATCATATTGTTCCAATAATCATCTAAGATCAAAGTGTGACTACCTCATTACTTAGTCAAACTTGACAATTTAATTTTCCTTAGGATAGGATACCCAGTTAATCAATTGAAGTTTCATTTAAGAGTTATGTGAGTGTGTGCCTCTAAGGCAAGTTGAAGTCATTTAAAGTTTGTGGAGCCTGCAATTAAAGTCAGGCTTGTAGTGTTTAAATATGTTAATTAGCAATCATGTTATCTTCTCAACCGATCAATTGGGTTTAGACATCGAGTCTATGTCATTACTAAGCCTTTAACAATCATGATAGGTGAAAAGCTGACTATCAAAATTTTGATTTCAGTGACATGTATTCTTATCAAATGGTCAAACTATCCTGAACTTTGGGCTTAAGAAAAGTGAATTTCCATCTTTCCAACTTAAGCACATCACTTAAGAATCTTCCAATTTTAATTGATTTCCAAATCATGAAGATTAGGAGGATTATGATTTTGTTGATGTTGTGCACGGGTGGTGAGTGAGTTTCTACCTTTTAACCTCATTGTATTTCAGTCATCCAAACATGTCATCCAAACATGTTTATTAATCCAAACATGTTTATTAAGATCAAAATTACCCATTTTCCCTTGGTTAATGCTAAATTTTTATGAAGGCACCAAAATCTATAATGACTATTTTGCCATTGGGGCACTTCACCTCATAACTCATTAAACACAACTCAAATGACCTTGAGGGTCTAGAGTGTCATATCCATGAGGCAATCATAATGTTAGAGGAGAACATGTGGACTTCTTGAAATTTAATTTAATTTAAATAGTTTTTTAAACCCAGAAAATAGGCTTTTTTAGAAATTGATTTATTTGATTTTTCAAAATAAAAATTTTATTTATGAGAAAATTATTACAGGTTTCCCTATGTTAGAGAAATACTTAGACAAAATTCATGATTTTTTAAAATAAGTTATTATAATTATTTTAATAGGAAAATAAGGAAAATCCATTTTTAATCATTTGAAAATTTTTTTAACTTAGTAAAATTAGGAAATTTATTTTTAATGAGTCTAAAGTGATTAGAGAGTAATTAAGCACATTTTTGAAATATTTTGATATTTTTGGGATTTTAATTTTTTTAAATTTAAAATAAAGCTCAAAAAGTAAGTATTTTCTAAAAAAATAAATTTTTCAAGTGCCTCTAATCACAAGGAACTCAGAAAAACAGTTTTCATAATTTTTCAAGAGTAATTAATTTAATATATTTATTATTTGTACAAAAACACAAGGTTTCTTAGAAAATCAACTTTAATACTTGAACTTAATCAAATAATTTTCAAATTTTTATAATAGACAAACATGATGTTTATGAACAATGTGGGATTGATTTTGTCAATTTTTGATAAGTATATAATTTGCAAAATTAACACAAGATATTTACATTTAATAAATTATAGAAATTTACAAGATAATTCAAGACATCATGATATTTTTCCTAGGCTCCTCTGACAATAAGAAGCCTGCTAAATTATTCCCATAATTTTCCAAGTGATAATTTCTTACAATAAGAAGCCTACTAAATTATTTCTAGGCTACTCAAACAATAAGTAGCCTACTAATTTAGAAAAATTAGAGGACATAGCCTCTATCGTGAGGAACAAACCCTCAAAATTTCAAGCCATGTTGAGCAATGTTTGATCATAATGAATTAAAATACTCCAGAGGGTATTTAATTCATTAAAAATCATAGAGTAAGAAAATAATTTTTATTTTGAGTCCACATTATTATCCTTTGTTCACTGAGTAAGAGAGTATTTCTATTGTATTTATATGATTTTTCTAGAGAAAGATATGTATTTTTGAATTTCAGGCATTTAAAATAATTCAAAAATCTCTATTTTTCTACATTCCGGCACGACACCAACTCATCCTCGTCCGCTTTAAAGTCTCCATGCGACACTCCGCCATCTGACACCGCCAGCCATGTAGCTACCTCATTAGCCCGCCTTTTCACACCAAGAGTTGGTCCGGCTCGATCTCCTCTATTGATGAAATAAACGCATGATCAGACGGCTCTCCGTTATCGTCCTCAAATGACCTAACTTGTAAGCTGTTCGCTCTAAAGCCTAAATATCTTCATCTAGACTCAACCAAATTGCATGGGGTTTATTGTTAAACCTTCATCTACTCAAGATAAACCTATCTACAATGTATATATTATATGAAATACAGTAAATACGTATAATGGATCAAAAAAAGATTGGATTAGAGTTGGAGTTCAATACCTTTATCTCAGAGGGGAGGCCTCAATCAGATGGTTGTGGTAGCTTTGATTGGGTCCAATGAACCTCCATATGAAGTCTTGTGCCCTGGTGAATTGTATAGATATGTTTTTGATCAAACTCAATTTCACGTGTTGGTCTAGAGTTATCTAAGAGGTTGTTTCAGATGGTGCATTGTTGGGGAATCAACTTCTTTCACTGTGGATATGGTGCATGCGTAATTAATTAAAGTTTGGTTCACTGTGGTGGAGTGGAGAGATATGTCTTTGTTTTAGGGCAAATTTTAGTGAAGAAATTGGCTCTATGGAGTGACTATGAGTGGCCGAGAATAAGGGGATTGCACTTGGGATGGTTTGGAGAGGCTCTGGTGAGGTTTTTGCAGAGTTTCCCCTAGTTTTCAAGAACTCTCTTCTGAGGTCATTAAGAGGTCAATTTAAATCCATGGCTACCTGGTGGAGCTCAGGGCTGGGAGTTGGGTGCAAAAGCATGCTGAGGTGGAGGGAAGAAAGGCTTAAGCATCCAATTAGAGTGAGTCAAATTAAGGGGTTTTACTTTTTGGGTTTTAGCCAATTGGGGCACCATTGGGTTGCGTGTTTCCAGTGGCTAAGGTGGTAGCTGGTCAGGGTATGGTCACTTCTTGGTTCAGGGAGGCCAGAGGATGCTTAATGATGGGTAACCCTTAATGGTATGGCATTATGCATAAGATATCTCAAGCTTAGTCCAAAAAGGGGTAAAATCCCATAATATAGGGTTCCATTGGTCCATAGCTCACCTTGGCTAGTTTAGGTGGATCTAGGCTAGTCTCTGGGGTGTACCTGTTGGCTGTGGTGTCATTAATTTGGTGACTTTGGGATGGCTAAGTCAATTTTGGTGCATGGGTTCAATTTGGGTCAAAATGACCAGAAGTTGGATATGGTTTAGGCTAGCCATGGAATTGTGCTCAATTGATTGATCAAATTGGTGTAGATGATTATCGCAAGGGGTTTTGAAAAGGTCTGGTGTGATTTTGAATTGATTTGAAGGTTCAATTAGAGAGATTTTGGGCATTGGTCAATTTGGGGGTGTTGTGTTTGACTTGGGCATAGATTGGGCTAGGTTTGGGCTAAGTTAAAATTTATGGTTGAAAATGGTCTAGGATAATGTCATGAAGAATTATCAACATCAATTCTGAGTCAATTTTGGGGTTAGGGCTTTCAAATTGGTGGAATTTGAGGACAACCAATTTGGGGCAAATTTTAGGATTTTGAATGTGGGTTCAAATTGAGTAAAATTGAGCCTTAAATAAGGCCAACTGAAGGTCCAATTTATTGTATAGGATTGTTATGAAGAGTTGAGGATTTATATTGGGGCAAATTGAGAAGGCTATGGGGTTCAATTAGGTGAGATTAGGTCATAGGGCCAAAATTGGGGGTTTTCTTTAGATCAAAATTGAGCTCAAAGCATGGGTCAATTAGGCTTGGATTTTGTTTTGATTGACCATATAAAAGATGAATTTCAGATTAGGATTGCAATTGAGGATAATTGGGACCCAATTGATAGACATTTGAGGTGAATCTGGGGAAATTATGCCTTTAAAGGCAATTTTGGGGTTTTGGTAAAAGTGGCCAAATTGGCCAAATTGGGTTCAATTGAAGAGTCTAAATTAGTTTTGGAGATATTTTAAGTGATTTTGGATGTTTAGTAAAAGTATGGTGTGCCAAGAGTATTTTTAAATTTTGTCAATTTTGAGGGTATTTTGGTAATTTTTGAATTTTTGGGTCGTTTTGGACAATTTGTGTATCTTGAAATGGTTTGAAATGATTTTTGAATAAGTTTGGGTATTTTTAATTAATTTGTGAGTTTTGGTCAAATTTGGGGTTTCAAGGGCATTTAGGTAATATAGTTAGAAATTAGGTTTCAACCTCAAAATATAGGAATCAGAATTTGGGTACTGATCCCGAATTGAGAATTAAAATTTAGGTATTAATCTCAAGAAGAGAGTCAGAATTTAGGTACTGACCTCAAAAGATAGGAATCAGAATTTACGTGCTGATCCCGAAATGAGAATTGTAATTTAGGTATCAACCTTAAAAATTGAGAATGTCGTGTACCATTTAAGGGGGTCTTATACCAATCTCAAGGATTGAGAATAGAATACCATGTTCCATTTAAGGGAGTCTTATACCAATCTTGAGGATTGAGAATGGGATGTGTTCCATTTAAGGGGGCCTTATACTAATCTCAAGGATTGTAAATTGGATGTAGTGTTTCATTAAAGGGGGCGCTACACCTATCTCGAGGATATATGTAGAGAATCATATGCCTTACTCCATTTAAGGTGGTCTTTCCATCAGAAGACCAGCTCGACCCTTATCTCTTAGGTCGAATATAAAATCAAGAATGCTTCTTTTGTCGCTTTTAGAGAAGACTCTGGTGTACAACTCCAAGCCTTCTAGTATATTGACGAATCTTACTTGAACTTCTTCATAAAATTTAGATCCCCTTTTCTTTACATTACTCATTTTGTAGTATTCTGCCATGGTGATGATTGTCAGCTATCAAGGATGCTCCCTCATTTTAATATTAGTAGGAATCTGAGTTGGTGCTGTCTCTATATCCAACAAAATATATGATTCCCCCATTAAGTGATCGGTGATCTGAAATCCATCAACGATGGACGTGTACTCCTACAGAGTACTGCAACACTCTAAGTGGAGGATGTTGCAATCCGGGCATTCCACAAATGACCCTGTAGTAGGTATCCGTGTGAGAATCTCGGCGTTGCATGTCTGGCAACCCGCACAAAGATCATCTGCAACTGCTGGTATCGTCAGCTCTACACTGAACTCAAACTCATCCTCTGTGGCAGGCAAGCTGGAGGAAGTTTCTCTCATGTATAGATCGTAGAATTTCCCCTCAAGAATCGAGGTAAGCAAGTTTTCTGCCACCTTCTAGCATCTTCTTTCTTCACGTAGGAAAGCTCTATATTTTTAGAGATTGACATTTCTGCCTTGAGTCCTTCTTAACAGTGCACTGTCAGTCTCTCGTCATCAGTCGTGACTAGACCTTTGGTTGATACAGTTATCATAGATAGCAGAAGATTGGTCCCCGCTATCAGATCTTGCTGCACTATCACTTTCTTCCCCTCCAGTGAGGAATCCTCCTTGGTGTTGATCTTCAAAAGTGATGGCAGCCCTTCTTCTTCTCGATGGCTGACCACGTCCATCAAGGGGTTTTCATAGTCTACATACACTTGGCCAAAGTTCAAATCGAAGTCTATGATACGACCCTCCAATGCCCTTTACTTGTTAAGTACAAGATTCTAGTCATCCTTGAAAGCAAAAATCAGCTTCTATCTTGACATTTTCCTTGCAGATGACAAGAGAAACATCCGCGCTCTGAAACTTAGCAGGAACAAGAAGAAAAAAAAAAGCGTTTTTTAGACAATTTTAGTTTATGTTGGCGGGAAGATCATTTGTTTATGTATATATTTTGTTTAATTTAGTAAGATATCAAACATAAAATTAGAAAGAATAAAATCAAAGTATGTAAATTAAAAAGTTTTCATTTTATCGGGGTTAATTTTATTACAAAATTTTTTGACCAAGTCACAGTCGTTTGACCAAATAAAAAACCCCAAAACAATCAAATTTCAAAATTTCAATTAAATCAATGTCAAGTTTCATAGTATGTCTTCAAGTATCGTCCATTGATCAGCAACATGGGTCTTTGGCCTCGAAAATCTACCAGCTGGTAGGCTCCTCCTGCGTAGACTTTTCTACAACAAATGGTCCCTCCCAAGTTGACTCAAAATTTTCACTTATCTTACGTTGTGCATGAATACGCCTTTTTAGAAAAAGTACGAGATCACCAATTTTGAATGTCCTTGGGCGGACCAATTTGTCATGGGCTTGTACCATCCTCGCTTGGTAAAGCTCCAGATGTTGTTGTGATTCTAGTCGCTTTCCTTCAAAACTTTCCAATTCTTCAAGTCTAAGTTTTGCACTTTCTTCCGTTGTAAGTTTATTAGTGACAGTGACTCTGAGAGACGGCGTCTAGCTGTAGTTTGACCTCGGCCCCATATACGAGTATGCAGGGTGTACACTGAGTGGGAGTCCTGAAGGTTGTCCGGTAGGCTCATGATATGCCTAAAATATATAATGTATTCTGACACATTTTTATACTAATTTTTGAGATATTGCGTTTTAATGGAAGATATTTTTGTGTTTCTTTTCTAGGTACAAGTAAAAAGGTGAAAAATGCTTATAGGAGTGACAAAGGATCAAGTTTGGAGAAAATAGGTGAAAAATGTGCAAAAGTATTTTGGCGCCTAAGCGCTAGATCTGGCGCTTAAGTGTCGGTTAAATAGAGAACGCCACTCCTAAGCGCCAGAGTTCTCGCGCTTGAGCGCCAGTGGCAGTTATTGGATGAGTAAATTTGGTTTTTATGAATTTTAAAGAGGTTTTTGAGGCACCTTTTGCCTTAATTGATGGTTACAACCACCTTGGATTAAAATTATTGCGAAAGGATGCATCTCTTGGGGAATACATCAAATCAAGACACATTTTGAAGAGATACAAATGCACCTTTTGGATAATTATAAAAGAAGGAAATTGAGACTTTAAAAGGGGTCCTGAAAGTACTGAGAAAGTTTTGAAAGTTCTAAAATGGGGAAGTTAGCTGGAGAAATTTTCAGGCACCACATATTTATCCTTTTTATTTTAGTTTTATATTCAGAGTGTTGTAAAAGAGAGGAGATTCGAAGGAACTTCAAGAGTTTGGTGGAGGACTTAAGATAATTTTTTATCTTTTGTTTTAAACTACTTTTGGTTTTAATTGAGACTTGTTGATAGTAGTTTGACAATGATTTCTACCTTTAAACTAAAGTGTGGTTTTGTTTTCTCCATTGATTCTGAGTAGTTTTCTTTATCTTTCTTCTTAAAATGATAAGTAATTAAGTGTTGGATAGAAGTTGTGGAGAGTATTGATCTTTAATGTTGGAAGTAGTTGTGATGACTTAAATCCGTGTACTTCATTTACTTCTTGATTTTGTCAATCCAAATGTTAAAATTTGTAGTGAAAACATGTAAGAACCAGACTGGTATTGTCTCAATCAACAATTGGAAAGAATCACATGAGATTGTATGAATGAGAGTGTAGTTCATATGATTGAGTGCAAATAAATAGGAAAATATTCATTGAAGGGTGTAGATTTAGAGGAATTTAAAGTAACAGGTTAAAGCCCCCAACATGGTTTATTGTTTTAGGTTCTAATACGAGATGTTAGCCTGCAAGTTGAGGGAATCGAGGGAACTCTAGAGTGAGAGCTGATATCTTTCTTGCCTAGCCGGTCTTCAAAACTATTCAAACTTTAAATTATCCAATGTTCTTTATAGTATCTCTAAAAAGGGTAAAGAATATAATTGCTCCTATTGGGACAACACAATTCGCATACTTCCACAATATAATTCATATACTTATTACTGATTCATGATAAGGAGAAAGATATTTTTCAAATTCAGTGCTTTTCTTTTACATAAACTCAAGTTATCTTTTTAAATTGTTCATATTAAAATTTCCAAAAATATTTTAACTTTCTTTACTGTGAAAACATCTTTATTTTAAATAATTGTCTTTTTAAAAAAAGAATGTTTTCCAAAAAATGCATATTGCATATATTCCCTGTGGGTTCAAAATTCAGGTCTTAATCAAAAATTCTTATATTACTCGATAACGATACATATACTTGTGTTGTATCCTAATATATATAAATTAAAAATTAAATTCTTATTTTTCTTCAGGATCAAGTTTTCGGTTTTATTGCGAAATAAGGAAATATAAGTGAAAAATATAATCAGAATTATTGTTATAATGTTGCCTATAAGCAGTTTGGAGATCATGTTTTTGGCGCCGTTGTCGGAGATGTGAACTGAAAATTGTGAAGAATCTATTGATTTAAAAACAAATTTTTATTTTTAGAAAGTTTTATTTAAACTTTAAGTTATTGTATTTTATTTTGTGTGTGTTTAGTTTTATTTATTTTATGTTAGTGTATGCGTAGTTCAGGTTCTGAAGGACTAGTGCCCTACGATTCTGAATTAGAGAGAACTTTTAGAAAAATAAAAAAAACCAAAAAAAAAAATCTTGAAAAATCCAAAAAAATTACAGCAATGGCAAACCAAAATGATCAAAATGCTAAAATTCATCAAGATTTTAGACCTTTAAGAGAATATGTCAACCTTACTGTAGATAAACTTCATTGTAGTATTGAAAAACCTACTGTAGTGGCTAATTCATTGGAGCTTAAACCTGCTATTATCCAAATGGTATCAAATAATCAGTTTGGGGGATCAACAAGTGAAGATCCAAATTTACATCTTGCCAATTTTCTAGAATTGTGCATTACATTTAAATATGATGGTGTATCGGATGATGCCATAAGACAGGTTATTTCTTTTCTCACTGAGGGATAAAGCTAAGATGTGGTTGAATTTGTTAGCACCTGGATCTATCAGAACATGGGGTGATTTAGCACAAAAATTCCTTGCTAAATATTTTCAACCATAAAAAATTGCGAAGCTTAGAAATGATATTACAACTTTTAATTAGTTTGAAGGGGAATCTATTTATGAAGCATGGGAAAGATTTAAAGAACTCTTAAGAAAGTGTCCACACCATGCTATACAAGATTGGTTAATAATTCAAATTTTTTATAATGGATTAGTTAGATCTCTTAGATAAATTATTGATGTCGCTGTTGGTGGTTCATTGATGTCAAAAGCATTTCATGACGCTTATGCTTTAAATGAAGAAATGGCTACCAATAATTTTTAATGGCCTTCTGAGAGGGTGAATCCTAAGAAAGTACCCAATATTCATGAATTTGATGCATTTAATATGTTAAAAATTTAAGTTGTTGCTATTTCAAGGAAGTTAGACCAATTTGGAATGAATTTTTCTCAACCAATTTCCATGATTGAACAGAATTCATTAGGACAAATGGTAGATTCTCAAGCATCATTAGAAACTTTAAATGCCATAAATAATAAGCAGAATAACCCATATTCAAATTATTATAGTCCAGGTTGGAAGAACCATCCCAACTTTAATTAGAATAACAATTCGAGTGGCAATAAGCAGCAATGGCAGAACAACCAAGTAAACCCATTGGGAAATTGGAACAATCAAGGGAATAATAATTATAGATCTACTTATCCTCCAGGTTTCAACAATAATACACAATTTAAGGAGAAGAAGTTGTCTATAGAAGAAGTGGCGTTACAAATGGGAAATCAATTACAAAGTGAAGGAGCTACAATTAGAAATATTGAGAATCAACTTGAGCAAATAACAACTTTATTAAGTAATAGATCCCAAGGAACACTTCCTAGTAATACTGAATCAAATCTAAAAGACCAGAATAAAGAGAAAGTAAAAGCCGTTCAACTTAGAAGTGGAAGAGAGTTGGAAAGTAGTGTTCAAAAAGAAATTAAAGTAGACAGAGAAGAAATTGAAAATCAAAAGAGGATGCTCCAAAAGATTCTGAGAGACCTATTTCTCTACTAAAAATTGATTTAGAAAAACCAACACCTCCATTTCCTCAGATACTTCGTCTGCAGAAGTTGGATAAGCAATTTTCAAAATTTCTGAAAATATTTAAGAAGCTTATAATTAATATTCCATTTACTGACGCCTTAGAACAAATGCCAAGCTATGTAAAGTTTATGAAGGCTATTCCTATTCTCAACGGCTATTCTCAACATGAAAAGGAAGTTTAAAGATAATGAAACTATTTCACTTAATGAGGAGTGCAGTGCTAAAATTCATAAAAACCTTCCTGAAATGCTTAATGATCTTGGTAGCTTTACAATTCCATGTGCAATAGAAGATAGATTTTGTAGGAAATCTTTATGTGATTTGGGTGTAAGCATTAACCTTATGCCATTATCAATATTCAAAAGATTGAGATTAGGAGAAATAACCCGTACTACTGTAACTCTGTAGTTAGCAGATTGTTCAATAACATACACTAAAGGAGTTATAGAAGATGTCCTAGTGAAAGTGGATCAATTTATCTTTCTTATTGATTTCATTGTCCTAGATATGGAGTAAGATAAAGAGATACCTATCATTTTGGGGGGACCTTTCCTAGCCACAGGAAGAGCAATCATAGATGTGGAAAAATGAGAATTAATAATGCCCGTTAATGATCAAACTGTTACTTTCAATATTTCAAGATCAATGAAATATCCTGCAAAAGATAAAGATGATGAATGTTATAGGATGAATGTTATAAGATATCTAAGTGAATGCCATTTCAAAATAACTTATGAAGAAAAATCTGAAGAAAAAGATTTGGAACACGAGCAAGAAGAAGAATTAGACCAAAGAACTTCTTAAGGAAGATTCAAACTATGTTCGAGAAAGTTTTGAAATTTTGGACACGATAGACAAAGATTAATCATTTAGTCCATAAATTGAAAAACCTCCAGAACTTGAGTTGAGTTACTTCCTGACCATTTCAAATATGCGTTTTTAGTAGATTCCTCTACTTTACCAATTATAATTTCCTCAAAATTAACGATGGAAGAAGAAGAAAGGTTGATGAAAATTTTGAAAAATATTAAGAAAGCCTTTGGATGGTTAAGAAAGCCTGAAAAATATTAAGAAAGCCTTTGGATGGACAATTGCTAATATTAAAGGAACTAGTCCTTCAATTTGTATATGTAGAATTCATATGAAAAAGAACTGCAAACCTAGGGCTGATCCTCAAAGAAAAAGAAGTTGTTAAAAAAGAAATTTTAAAGTAGTTAGATGTTGGAATTATCTACACTATTTTTGATAGTGCGTGGGTTAGTCCAATTCACTACGTTCCTAAGAAAGGAGGAGTAACTATAACTGTGAATGAACATAATGAATTAATACCTGCTAGACAAGTTACAGGGTGGAGAATATGCATTAATTATACAAAATTAAATCTTGCCACTAGGAAAGATCATTTTTCATTACCCTTTATAGATCAAATGCTGGATAGACTAGCTGAGCATAAATACTTTTATTTTTTGGATGGATATACTGATTATCATCAAATATAAATATCTCCTGATGATCAAGAGAAAATAACTTTTACCAGTCCCTACGGTACTTTTGCTTTTAGAAGGATGCCCTTTGGTTTATGTAATGCCCCTACTACATTTAAAAGAGGTATGATGGCACTTTTTGTGATTTATTTAAAAAATGGATTGAAGTATTCATGGATGATTTTTCAGTATCTGCAAATTCATTTAACTCATATTTAAAACATTTATCTAAAGTTCTTAAGAGTTGTGAAGAAATAAATTTAGTCTTTAATTGGGAGAAATGTCAAATTATGGTAGCAAGAGGAATTGTATTAGGTCATCAAATATGAGAAAATGGTATGGAAGTAGATCCTGCTAAAATTTAAGTGATCGCTAATTTACCTTATCCAACAAATGTAAGGGAAATTAGGAGTTTTTTAGGACATGCTGGATTATACAGGCAATATATTAAAGACTTTTCAAAGATTGCTAAGCCTTTATGCCATTTAGTGGAGAAAGATGCAATTTTCAATTTTTATGAGGAATGTCTAAAAGCTTTTAATTTATTAAAACAAAAATTAATTACTGCATCAATTATAGTTTAACCAAACTTGCGAAAATATTTTGAATTGATGTGTGATGCTAGTGATTATGCTATAGGAGTTGTTTTAGGACAAATATATGATAAAATTTTCAAAGTAATTTACTATGCAAGTAAAACTGTTAATGAAACCCAAATCAATTATACAACAACTAAAAAATAATTATTAGCAATAGTATATGCTTTTGATAAATTTAGATCATATTTAATTGGAACTCATAGTGTAGTGCATACAGATCATTCTACTATTAAGTACTTAATGAAAAAGAAGGATGCTAAACCTAGACTTATAAGATGGATTCTTCTTTTGCAAGAATTTGATTTTGAAATAGTATATCAAAAGGGGACTAAAATTCAAATTGCTGATCATTTGTCCAGGCTTGAGTTAACCACTTTGTCTTGAAAAAGAAATTAATGAACATTTTCCAGATGAAAAATTATTCACTATTAATGAGTGGTGTGTTCCGTGGTATGCCGACATTGTGAAATTGTGAACTTTATTGTTAGTGATATTATACCCTGTGCAAGGACATACCAACAAAAGTGGAAATTTATTTCTGAAGCTAAGACTTATTTTTAGGATAACCCCTTTTTATATAAACAAGGAAATGATCTAATTATTTGAAGATGTGTACCATTAGAAGAAACTTATAAAATTATCCAAAAATGTCATAATTCTTATGGTGTTGATAAAATAACGTGTTGATAAAATAACATACAAAATTTTATAAACTGGATTCTATTGGCCTACAACTTCTGGAGATGTTAATGCTTATATCAAAACTTGTGATAGATGTCAACGAATAGGCAATATTTCTAGAAAAAATGAGATGCAAAATGAGTATATG